>NC_054560.1:9300030-9325030 GCF_017654505.1 Polyodon spathula
TTTGTTTTGAATTTTATAACTTGCAGAGTCTCTGTTGAATCAGACTATACTGTGCAATATACTGTTTCTAGATTAATCTAGTCTGCCATCCAGTAATAAAAAGCTGACTTGCATGTTCCTGATCTGTTACAGTGATCAGCAGCTGTCTCGTTTGTTTGCAGTATTTCTGACAGTTTCTGGAGGTTTTAAGTGGATGATATATTCTGGTTATATTACAATGCCCCTGCAAAACAATCTGTTTAAACTGTTCATTTCTGTTTCAGGCAGTATATATGATGCCAACAGAAGGCGATGACTCATCCAAAAGTGTTCCCTTGGCATTGCAAAGGGTGTTTTATGAACTCCAGCACAGTGACAAACCAGTAGGAACGAAAAAGTTAACAAAATCCTTTGGGTAAGTCAACCATGAAGGTATAATAAAACACTGCACAAAAACTGACTGTGCAATAGCCATTTGCTTTCAGCTGTGTACTGCTTTGAAATTTTAAGATAAAACATACAATGCAAGTAATATTTGTGTTTTTTGTGTAAAGGTGGGAAACGTTGGACAGCTTCATGCAGCATGATGTACAGGAACTCTGCAGGGTGGTATGTATGTGCTGCTTGTCATGCACAGTACAGTATTTCTTGTCATGCACAGTACAGTATGTCTTGTCATTCAGTCATGCACAGTACAGTATGTCTTGTCATGCACAGTACAGTATTTCTTGTCATGCACAGTACAGTATGTCTTGTCATTGTCATGCACAGTACAGTATGTCTTGTCATGCACAGTACAGTATGTCTTGTCATGTACAGTATCTCTTGTCATGCACAGTACAGTATCTCTTGTCATGCACAGTACAGTATCTCTTGTCATTCAGTCATGCACAGTACAGTATCTCTTGTCATGCACAGTACAGTATCTCTTGTCATGAACGGTACAGTATGTCTTGTCATGCACAGTACAGTATGTCTTGTCATTCAGTCATGCACAGTACAGTATCTCTTGTCATGCACAGTACAGTATCTCTTGTCGTGCACAGTACAGTATCTCTTGTCGTGCACAGTACAGTATCTCTTGTCGTGCACGGTACAGTATGTCTTGTCGTGCACGGTACAGTATGTCTTGTCATTCAGTCGTGCACAGTACAGCATGTCTTGCCGTGCACGGTACAGTATGTCTTGTCATTCAGTCGTGCACAGTACAGTATCTCTTGTCATGCACGGTACAGTATCTTGTCATGCACGGTACAGTATCTCTTGTCATTCAGTCGTGCACAGTACAGTATGTCTTGCCGTGCACGGTACAGTATGTCTTGTCATTGTCGTGCACAGTACAGTATCTCTTGTCATGCACGGTACACTATGTCTTGTCATGCACAGTACAGTATGTCTTGTCATGCACGGTACAGTATGTCTTGTCATGCACAGTACAGTATGTCTTGTCATTGTCATGCACAGTACAGTATGTCTTGTCATGCACAGTATGTCTTGTCATGCACAGTCGTGCATGGTACATCACACAGCATTCGTTTGCCAGTGTCGGCTCCTCTTTCACTCCGTTTTTCTTGTTCTCTCAGCTACTTGATAACGTTGAGAATAAAATGAAAGGCACTTGTGTTGAAGGCACTATACCAAAACTGTTCAGAGGGAAGATGGTGGTAAGTTGATATTCCCTGCATTGCATTTGTTGCTGAGCTTTTTGTGCCCTCTCCATTTTCTGAAGATGTCCAACCCTCTCTCCACAGTCCTATATCCAGTGTAAGCACGTAGACTATATATCAGAGAGAATAGAAGATTACTACGACATCCAGCTCAGTATAAAGGGAAAGAAAAACAGTGAGTATATACAGCACTGGGGTTCACCTTCTTCATGGTGTGAATCGCCTGCTACAGCATAAACGGGAACTTGAACATGTTTAAAAAGTGATTTTTGGAAATGCCACAATTCTGTTTTTTTTTTTTTTTTTTTTTTTAACTTTAATGTGCACAATATATTTTGATAGGTCATTTTTAAATTGATTTGGGGGCATGTATGCTGTCTGTATTGTAGTTTCTGTCTTGTTGCATTTATAAGCACTAAATAATGTAAGCACACAGGGCTGGGTCATGGATTCCGAAACTGCCGCAGGATCTTTGCGGCAGCCGCTTGTTATTTCATCCTTCCCATGTGTTTTGATAGCCAGAGATTGATTTATTTGCTCAAGGTGCAATTGAGCTTAATCCTGTTCTGTTCAGAAAGAGAGGTCAAAATCCAATTGTAAGCCAATTGTATGTAACAAGTTATTCTAACTCCCAATCTCCCCTTTTTCCGAATAACCAGTTGTTTCCTCCCTGCAGTATTTGAATCCTTCCAAGACTATGTGGCAGTGGAACAGCTGGATGGAGATAATAAGTATGATGCTGGGGAACATGGTTTACAGGTATGTAAGACTTCATTGTATTGTGAATAATACAGAAATATGAATGGGTATGTTTAGTTATTGTTTTTAATGTTGTAGGGATTACTCAGTTATGCTCTAAATGTAATGCTAAAGGAGTAAGGGGTTTCATACATTGCTAGCTAAGCGGTATGAACAGGGATATAACTATTCAGCTGACATGCAATCTTTGTCGGTTTTGAATTTGTCTTTAGTCTTGTATGTGTTTGAACTCTCGTCTCCTCTGTGTTTTATTAGGAAGCTGAAAAGGGGGTGAAGTTCTTGACGTTTCCGCCGGTGCTGCACCTGCAGCTCATGCGGTTCATGTATGACCCGCAGACCGACCAGAACATTAAGATCAATGACAGGTAATGAGCTGAGAGCTCTGCTGCTGATCCATGAGGTTCAAATTCCAGGACAAAGAAACGCGCTTATTTTAAAATGACCTGGTCAGGTTTTCCATCTTTGTAACTTTTTGTCCCGCGTGAAAAACGTAGAACTACTAGTATCTTGCAATTACTAGAAAACGTAATTGAAGCCATTGGAAAACGTAATGAATTCAAGTTTGTACCTTTTGCACCAAAATCCATTTCATATCGTTCTAAACTAATCTGAATCTGTTACTGTAGTAAAATAAGACACTTTCTTGTGCAGCTCCAGTTATTCCAGTTTCTTGCAGCATGTTTCCATTTCCCTAACTGTTCATGTTCTCTGCACTTGACTGACATGTCCTTTAACTATTTCAGGTTCGAGTTTCCTGAGCAGCTGCCCTTGGATGAGTTTTTGCAGAAGTTAGACTCCAAGGATCCTGCTAACTACATACTCCATGCAGTTTTGGTGCACAGCGGGGATAACCATGGAGGCCATTATGTGGTCTATCTAAACCCCAAGGGAGATGGAAAGGTGGGTACAAAGATTAGTGTCCTCATTTGTATACAGCAGGGAGTTTATCAAGACACAGTAAATGCAAAGAGAAATCCTTGAACACTTTGTCATTGTGTTCATATCTGTTTGCTACTGCATTAACATTTAGGTTTTTTTTTTGTTTTAACATTTTGAAATGTGAATATTTTAAACCTGTTTAACAATTTACAATACTATTGCTTAATGTTTCAACCTGTTTTTTGTCTCTAAACCGCTGCCACATGATTTGCATGCTGCCTAACTAACCGTGGTCTTGTTGTCCCCTCAGTGGTGCAAGTTTGACGATGACGTGGTATCCAGGTGCACTAAAGAAGAAGCTATTGAACACAACTACGGAGGCCACGATGACGATTTATCTGTGCGTCACTGTACAAATGCATACATGTTGGTGTACATTAGAGAATCCAAACTCAGTAAGCAAACTCTAAATATCTCTCTGAATTGACTCATAATATGTTTGTTATGCTTGTCAGGCAAGATGATATGGTACTGCTTCATTTCTGCAAAAATAGTATAGACCACTTTTTGCTTGCATTTTTAAAAATTTTTTAAGGAAATATGATTGAGCATGCCTGTTGTCCAGAATTATGTTTTATGTGTTTATTATTGCAGTTTGTCTGCACTACAGTAGAACCAACTGTTGAATAAGTTGTTGACCCACTACGAACCCAAGCATGTGGGCAGTTTGCTGTATTTCAGTGCTTTTGTCTTTTGAAGGTGAGGTATTGCTGCCAGTCAATGATGTTGACATCCCACAGCAACTCGTGGAGCGCCTTCAAGAGGAGAAGAGGGTGGAGGCTCAGAAGAGAAAAGAGAGGCAGGAGGCGCACCTGTACATGCAAGTACAGGTAATGAACAAGCATCAATAGGTGCACTGTGTCCTGTGACAGATACCAAGTGCTTCCTTTTTACTTCACCTTGCCTGGAGGTGTGAATTATATTGCATCTTGCATGTCAGTTTGTCACTTTCTTTTTTTTTTTTTTTTTTTTTTTTTTAAAGATCGTTACCGAGGACCAGTTCTGTGGCCATCAGGGAAATGACATGTACGACGAGGAGAAGGTGAAATACACAGTGTTTAAAGTCCTGAAGAACTCCTCGCTTGCTGAGTTTGTGCAGAATCTCTCACAGACCATGGTAAGTGTTCAGGGTGTTCGAAATTAAGAATCTCCGCACGGAATGGGAAAGACTGTTTATGAATAATTTGGTTGTGTGTGTGTGTATATGCAAGTTATTCTTTCTAAATCTGTTTATGTAATGCAAGAGAAAGGGGTGGGGGGGGGGGTGTATGAAAAGTGTGTCTCTCTTGTAGAGCTTTTAAGGTACTCTGCTTTGAATAAGCTTCAAATATTCAGTGTTGTATTGTTGTGCAGGGCTTCCCACAGGATCAGATTCGTTTATGGCCAATGCAGGCAAGAAGTAATGGTACAAAGAGACCAGCTATGTTGGACTACGAAGCGGACTGCAGCAAAACTGTAAGTGTCAAATCCTCTCTAGAGAATTGAAAGGAACCAAATCATGGTACGTTTTGTTTGGTTTTTCGTGATGAACTTGGATCTTTCTGTTAAGGGATATTTTAGTTTCTACTGATTTTTAAAAGTGTGTGGCAGTGATTTAGCCCAGTAATGTGCTGTGCCATAGCAGTGTGTAGTGTGCAGCTCTGTAGCATGCTGTGTCTCCAAGCCCGCTTCGAAAGCTCACCCTTAACAGGCTGATACTGGATCCTCATCTTTTTCTTCTAAACAGATGATTGAGTTAAGTGACAATGAGAATCCTTGGACAATATTCCTGGAAACTGTAGATCCAGAAATGGCTGCCAGTGGAGCAACGTTGCCCAAATTTGACAAAGACCGTAAGTGTGTGTGATCTACTAATGTGACTGTATACTATCCCCCTGTGGGTATAATTGGAGCTATGCATTTCAACCTTGCATAAAACAACAGGACCACCTGCCACCACCATTTCAAACTGATTAATCGTTTTGTTCTCGTCTGCAGATGATGTCATGTTGTTCTTGAAAATGTATGATCCAAAAACTAGAAGCTTAAATTATTGTGGACATATCTACACACCTATATCCTGTAAAATACGTAAGTATGCAGATTTTTTTCATGTCTTATTCCATTTCCCGTGTTTTACAGTAGGAGAATCTAATGGGGTATTTTCTTGTAACAGGAGACCTGCTGTCAGTAATGTGTGAGAGGGCAGGATTTTCACAAGGAACTAGCCTTCTCCTCTATGAGGTAAGCAATGCACGGGTATTTCATTTCACTCTTTTCTGTATCGAACTGCAAAGCTTGCTAATATATTGCATTGGTCTGTTTTCTACTCATTTGCAGGAAGTAAAGCCGAATTTAACAGAGAGGATCCAGGACTATGATGTGTCTCTAGACAAAGCACTTGACGAGCTGATGGATGGTGATATAATAGTGTTCCAAAAGTAAGTGGTGCTTTTTTTTTATTTATGTTCCCTTTTATACCTAAAGGCAAGTCCTTGCTGTTTTATTTCCAGTTTTTGTTTTGCTGTGTTTGTAGAGATGACCCAGAAAACGATTCCAGCGAATTACCGACAGCGAAGGATTACTTCAGAGACCTGTACCACCGCGTCGATGTTATCTTCTGTGATAAAACCATTCTCAACGACCCAGGCTTCGTGGTTACGCTTTCTAACAGGATGAACTATTTCCAGGTTAGTCCTCTTTTAACGTCCAGGTAAAATGCATGGTGGTTTCAAATGTCAAGTCACCAAGTATGGTGAGGTACAATTACCATTTCCTTTTGACCATTTTTTCAGTGGACAAATGCATATTCTCGCTCTTTATTTTTTAGGTTGCAAAGACAGTTGCACAGAGATTAAACACTGATCCTATGCTACTTCAGTTTTTCAAGTCCCAAGGGTAAGCGACTCGTTGATGTTTATGCAACAGGTGTGTTTTTTGCTGTTGCTTGTATGAAGTCACTTCCTGACCTTGACCATTGTCATTCACAGCTAGTATGGGTTTTAAAAAGGGGGCTTGACTCTGATATTACGTTCTGTGATCTACTCTCTCCGTTTCTTATTTTTCATTTGGACATTTTTTAGATATTCTGTAAACATTGTTTTCCTTGCGTTGATCAGCTGTTCCTTAAATACAAAATGTGTAATACCAATGGCTTTGTTGTAGTTACAGGGATGGTCCAGGGAATCCTCTTAGACACAATTACGAAGGTACTCTGAGAGATCTGCTGCAGTTCTTTAAGCCCAGGCAGCCAAAGAAACTGTATTATCAGCAGGTAATTTACACACTGATGCACAATACAATGAACCATGTGTTTGTAGCATTGCATGCAGTTTTAATGTAGAACGTTATATCTAAGGGGTGTGTGTTTTTATAGATCATTTTGGATAAACTTTACTATTTGTAAGATATATACAATATTTAAACATGGTGACAGCAATGAAGCTGTTCACATGCTGCTAATGCTGTGTTTCAGTGCATGTTTGCTCTGTGTATTTTATTCATGTGATCTTGTACTGCTTCCTTACACAGCTGAAAATGAAGATAACAGACTTTGAAAACAGGAGGAGTTTCAAATCCATATGGCTGAACAGCCAGTTTAGAGAAGAGGTAAACATTTCCTTTCTTGATTTGTGTGTAAAACAAAGCTGAGCTCTTTGTTACTTGGAGCTGCAGTTGATTCAGGAGAGTTTTATTTCAGTGTATTCAGAGGCGAGACACTTGCTCAAATCTGGTTTCTAAAGGCATCTCTCTTTGATTACATGTGTAAATGTACAGTATCTGTGTGATGCATTTCTGTCGCTGATTCGTCCCACTTCTTTTTAATTGCACAGGAGATAACACTATACCCAGACAAGCATGGCTGTGTGCGAGACTTACTGGAGGAATGTAAAAAATCCGTAGAACTGTCTGATAAAGGGTCAGAGAAGCTGAGGTAAAGCCTGAAAGATCTTAATGTTTGTAATTTAATTCTTAACTTTGTATATTTACAGCAAATACAGTTTGTTTATTCAACTGTGTTGCAGGTGTGTTCATGCAGGCTGATACTGAGATCAGATATCATTGAATTATAATTATTTAGTTAAGAAAGCAAAAGCTGTAAATGTCCAGCAGTCTTTAATAGTGAACCAAACTAATGCCAACTTCACACACAAATGCTGCTTCTCACGCCCCCCCCCCCGGATTACTTTGCTCCTCCCCCCCTCTGTTGAGAACCTCACACCAGCTGCCCATGCACAGTTCACCCTGAGTTGCAGTGATCACAAGTTCTTGCAGACCCAACACGATCCAAAGACCACTAAGTGACAAGCACGGCCTCCCCTCACCGAAACCAAGCAGCATCGACAGCAGAAAACACCAGTGGAGCCCTGGAGTAAACCATCTATTCTACAACATCCATATACACTGTAACTCCTGAATGTGTCTAAGACTTTTTTGCACAGCAGTGTGTCTATGTATGTATGTATGTGTGTGTGTATATATGTATGTAATATGCATTTTTGATTTCTTTTTCCCCTCTTGCACCAGGCTGCTAGAAATTGTAAGCTACAAAATAATTGGGGTCCACCAAGAAGATGAATTGCTAGAATGTTTATCTCCTGCAGCAAGTCGCACGTTCAGAATAGAGGTGCGTTAAACAAGCTGTCTTTGATCAATACCTGTCTGTACACTACACTTCTGAGGTCTTTTTTAAAAAAAAAAACAAAAAAAAATTAAAAAGATGGGTAAACGTGGAGCGATTTTAACATCAGATTTGATCTTTGTAGGAAATCCCTCTGGATCAGGTAGGCCTTGATAAGGACAATGAGATGCTGATTCCAGTGGCACATTTCCACAAGGAAGTCTTTGGGACTTTTGGTATCCCGTTTTTGCTGAAAATACGGCAGGTAACGCTGCTTTTTAAATGCGGATATCGGTCACATTGTGTCCAGGGCGACACTGCCTTTTCTAAATGCTCCTTTTAAATTGCTCCAGGGAGAACCTTTTCGAGAGGTTATGAAGAGGGTTCAGGCGATGCTCGAAATCCAAGAAAAGGAGTTTGAAAAGGTAAATTCTCAAGTGTGACTGTTGGTACAGGTGTGGAACCAGCGAAGAACAAAGGAAGAGTCTGCTGGTGGCATATTTCATAGAGAAAAGTATGTTGATTAGTTCTACATTGGGAAATGCTGTAGAGGTTTAAATAAACTCGTGGCATTCATTGAACGACTAATGATTGTTAATTGTGAAAACTGATTTTAAAATAACTTTTTTGTCTAAGTTTAAGTTTGCCATTGTGATGATGGGTCGGCATCAGTACATCAATGAAGACGAATATGAAGTCAATCTGAAAGACTTTGAGCCTCAGCCAGGTGAGACCGATATTTGACTCAGGACTGGCCCCCCCAAAGGCTGGACCCTTGTGCAATTGCTTCACTTGCACCCCCCTGATTACACATTAGCCATTTCTTTCATATCGATTGCTTCAAAAATACCATTTGAGTTTAATGTGATGCCTCTCTGTAACACAGTACTTCTGATTGTCTTTACTCGAGGAACCTTGCACATCTGTTTTTTCTCACAGCACCATAACCCATAGTGAAGATGTTAACCAATATATAACGGTCAAGTACAGTAGTAATATAAGGAGTTCTCTATCACAGTTTGATCCATCTGTGTAGGAAATGTACAGTCTTATATCTTTTCTTGTTTTAGGTAATATGTCACATCCAAGGCCATGGTTAGGGCTTGACCATTTCAATAAAGCCCCAAAGAGAAGCCGCTACACATACCTGGAGAAAGCAATCAAGATTCACAACTGACATCCTCAACGACCTAACCAACTGTACTAAAGACTTAACCAAACCCTTCCATGTGTGCGCCACTTCTAACAGCAGCAGCACCTGTGTACACATGCACCACCTATGAAGTCTTCAGCGAGAGGATTTGCTCCTCGTGCTACATTTTATTTTTGTTGAGGCTGTTCAGTTTGGCTTCTCTGCGTCTAAATAGACTGCCCATATTGTCTGGAAGGCTCCAAATGAGCTTTTCTTGTATTGGAAAGGCAGAGTGAACTGAGCGGGGTTTTTTTATTTTTTTATAAAGAGTTGCATAGGGAGTGGAATGAGATGGGAGGTAGAACAGAAAAGCTGCCGTTCGCAAAAGGTTTTGCATCTTTAGAAAACCAGCTGGTGGCATCCCCTTGCTAGTTGCCTATCGCGGTTGTCCTAATAATAAACCCTGGTCCGTTTAGTGCAACTAGTTACGTTCATGTTTACACACCTTTTTTTCTTTAGTTTGGTTGGAGGAAAATTTAAAATTTTGGTTTTTCCGCGCTAATCCTATAAATTAAAAAATAATTAAAATAAATAATAAATTTCAATAAAACACAGCATCTGTATTTCATTTTGCACGTTGGCACTTAACATCAAAGATGTGTAACATTTACAGTTTGAGTAAATGTAGTCTTTTGATTTTGAGTTTTGTTTTTGTTCTTTCAAATCTGCTGTCACTTTGCTGTGGTTTTCTTACTCTTAACTCCGTTCTGGCTGCTGGTTTTCTTCTGTAGTTTTGCTGTGCTGTGCATCGGCACTGAGCTAACACTGAAAGAATGGACTGGTTGTGGGTGCAAGGTAAAACCAGTGTTGCTGAATTAATAACCGAAATACAGCCTTTTCAGCACAGAAGGCATGCTCACTAGCGCTTAGTAAGCTGTTGACTTTGTAAAGAAAAAAAATCATATTGTATATTTAAAGATTGAACAGTTTAACACTCGACGATCATTTTGTTGGGTGTGTCTCCAGGTTCATTGATGTTGATATTCATTGTGTGTGTGTAGTTTCATTTCAGAACCAGACTGCTTCTGAGTTTTTTGTTTTTTTCCTGAACTAATGGCAACACCGTGTCTAGTTTGAGTGCAGTACAAAAAAGAAAAATAGAAATGTGCAAATCACAACTTTTATTTTAGTTTCTCTGTTCTTTAATTTCTTCTTGTAGCAGCATTGTACGACAACTATTCCTGTATATTGCCTTTTTGCTGGAAAATGTATGTTGAATAAAATTTTCTATAAAATGTTTTGCTTTAGTGTATTGACTTTTAAAGTTGGGTGTGGGGGGGGGGGGATTTTATAAAATCTGAAACTATCTTTTTTGGCTTCTGGATTTTAAGGCTTTGGACAACAAGCAGTCTAGATATGAGTGAAATTGTGTATCGATAATCATGTCTGATTTCAATGGGTGTCAATCATTCAATAGAAAAAAATGTATTTCTTTTTTTACCCAGTTGGTGAGACGTGGCAGTCCTTTTATAAGAACATACCAGTACATGCTTCAGAAAGCCTTGATCAATCTTTACAGCCATTCTTCTCATGCCCCTTTCACGTCGTGTTCGCAAACTATCAAGAAGCTGTATTTGTTTGCATTCCCACGTCTAGATGAGCTCTCGATGAAGTAAGCAGCCCACCATGATGAATGCAAAGCAGTGCAAGGTGTAGCGCTTCCCAGCAGCCCCCAAAGCAAACTCGGATCCAAGCCAAGTATTTGTTGTGCAATAACTGACTGCATACAATTCAATTTGAAAGCAAAAGACATTGACTTGAAATTTACTAAATGTTAACACTTTTTTTTTTTTCAAAATGGGGAAAAAAATATTTATATATAATAACAATAAGAACATAAGTCAGTTGCCTTTAAAACCATCTACAATGTAAGTTGCAATATTTTACTAGAAATATCAAATATCCATGCAGGGGTTTGGATCTTTGCAATAAAAACCTTTATTCTCAATTGATAAAAAGTTTTGTAGGCTGCCCTCCTTTTAAATTGATTAAAGCTCTTTCCCTTCTGACTCTTCAATTGCTTGTTTTCTCTTTTTTTCATTTTGCTATAAAACAAAAAAAAAAAAACAGATTGGAAAAAAATGATGAAAAACCAGTGGTGTTTGAGGCTTGACTTGCACTACCTGAAACGACAATGCATCACGACAACAGCTGGTGATACAGAATGCTTCACATGTGGTTTGCGTATCCCCTGGTGTACTCTACAGGGGATGGCTGGAGGGTATAATGCAACGTCACAGGAATCCGCTGGTCAGTTCTGGTGTTTGCGCATTTGTTACCAGTTCTAATATCAGGAAAGGGACCCACCTTTGCCTTCGCTTCCTTCGCTAATTCCACCTGGTTTTCAACAAACTGAACAAAGGCTTCCAACGTTCTTTCACTGGTGTAGGCGACACACAGTACAGGGCTGGAAACACTTCATCAAATGCATGAATGAAAAACCTAAACTAACAAATAGAAAACGCTCTTTATTGAAAAACTGAGAATGAGAAGATCGTCTGTACTGCTTCAATATGACTACTGGGTGACACTTTACTTACACATTATTGCAATGTTGTTATGCATAGCTACAATTAATGTGGAAGTCTTTTTGCACTTTAAATGCAAGTACACAATTGAATCAGAAAAGGGTTAAGGATATATCGTGCAGAATAGCATTGTGACTGTAAGTACTCATGTAAACACACTGTAAAGTGTTACTATTATACATAGCAATGTGCTGCTCAGACAGTGCAAGGGGAGGCAACCCTGATCTTCACACCTGCCCCACAGAACTTGCAAGCAAAGAGTTTATATGAATGTATTTTTTAGTTTTGACTGAGCGACTCCCTCGTACCCTGTGGGATGACGTTGCTGGGAAGAAGGTGAACGCAGGGTGGCGCTCCAGCAGGATGGTGTGCACGTCGTTGGCGGTGCTGTCGATCTTGCCAATGACCACGCTGGCATGATCCTCAAACACCTTCCCCAGCTGCTCCCACACAGTCAGCAGTTCCTTGCAGGCTGTAGACCAAGGAGCATCTTCAAGAGACAGCAGAACACAGGTCAGCAGGGCTCTCCCGCCCTGTCAGGGACGAGGGCTGAGCCCGGGTACAGCAACGATGGAGGCTAGTTCCCATCACAGGGAAGGGCTAGGGTGTGGTTCTTAAGTTTTCTCTTTCCTAAGCGAAGGTTTCAGCTGCTGCCTTCAGCAGTGCTGGTTGTGTTTGAGGGTATGTTATGCAGTTCTCTCCTGTTGAGCGGATAATGAAAGGTACTTTACAGAACATGACAAAAACGTTCCGGTCCTCGTTGAAAACGACTCTCTCGAAGTTCATCCCCACCAGCTCCTTCACGGGGCCCTTGTCCCAGTTTTCCGGAATGGGTTCGCTGTCCAGCTTGGGCTGCAGTAAAAAACAAATAGGACAGTCGTGATACCGGAACTGGGTGACAACATTCTGCACATTCCGCTGCGGTGGATTCTTTTCCAGCTGCGCTACAGCATCTGGTAGGACTTTACATTAGGAGACCACTGTGTATTTACATAGTAGTTACTTTGTAAATACATGTGCAGTTAAACATCGCTACAATGTTATTATGCATAGTCACAACGTACTTAACATGCAACTCTTTTTGCATGACATATTTAAATACACAATTGCATCAGAAAAGTGTTAGGGTTATATTGTGCAAACAAACTTACACATTAAATGCATTGTAACTATGCATAATAACTGTGTATAAGTGCACATGTATTTACTCAGTAACTCTATGTAAATACACAGTAATTATAGACCCTTAATGTAAAGATACATAAACAAGCAAAACAATTAATACCTTTGCTTTCCCATCCAGGTAAGTCCAGCAGAAGGTTCTCAGTTTGACGTCAAAACCATGGAATTCTTTTCATGGGCCAAGATGCAATTTGAGGTGCTATCCATGTAATCTAGAGCATTATGTGATTAACGCTGTTAGATAAACACAGAGCATTTAGAGGCACTTGAGTATGAAAGCCCCTTTAACAGGCTTAAGAACTTTAGGGAGCAATGTTATATTGTCGATAGTCTGGCAAACTCGTACCATTTGGATCAGATCTATATAGCAGTCTGTTTAAGGCTGCTCCTAAGACACTGCTGTGGTTCTCTCTATTGGTAAAATCCAGGTGCCTCTCGTGGTTGTGTACTTTCAATACTAATACATGTTTCCGCACATAATGAAAATGATAAAGGTGTTGCAGGATGTACCTGGGCATGTTACAGGGTCCCCCCTGTCACCCGAAATGAAAAACCTCAGCACCGGGAAGTCAGTGACGTTGAGTTCTTTGGTGAGGTCCTTCTCTTTGGAGACGTCGATGGTTCCCAGTCAGATCTTAGAGGACTCACAAACTACAGAGAGAGACTCTGTGACTCTCCAGACAGGGGGGCGTCTGGGAAACACAGAGCAGGAGAGAGGTTAGAGTACCCAGAGAACACACCCGTGCACAACCATCTACAGCAGCAAGACAGCGGCACCTCCCCTTGAAAGCATGGCAAAGTGTAATAAAGCACAGTGAAAGCATGGTAAAGTGTAATAAAGCAGAGTGAAAGCATGGCAAAGTGTAATAAACCACAGCAAAAGCATGGCAAAGTGTAATAAAGCAGAGCGAAAGCATGGCAATGTGTAATAAAGCAGAGCGAAAGCATGGCAAAGTGTAATAAAGCACAGCGAAAGCATGGCAAAGTGTAATAAAGCACTGTGAAAGCATGGCAAAGTGTAATAAAGCACAGTGAAAGCATGGCAAAGCCATGATCAACTATGGTAAACTACATTCATAGCACTGTGGGCTGGCTCAGTCAGCAGTACCATTCACTAATGAACTCAATGGAACTAAGAGATAGGACCCCAGATAACAGATACTAAAAGCCTCACATTTCTGGTGCAGCACTTCAGTGTTCGGCGCTGTGCTGTGTTTTATCAGCCTGCATGTGATAAAATATATTGAATCTTTCACTTACGCTTTTCAATGAAGTCTTTGTCAGGATAGACTCAGCAGCAGGCCATGTTCAATTTCCATCTTTGAGAGATCCTGCTACTGTAGCTGTCTGATACACCGCGTATGGAGATTAAAAGATGCACGGGGCAGAGTATGGTAAGCTAGTTTTCTATTGCACCATATACAATATTTACTATTCCTTCAAAATAATGAGAAAAAAACACACTGTTCTTGTGAAAAGAAGAAACTCATTGTGTTTTATGAATGAGTGTGAATTATTAGCCTTACGACAGGAAGAGAGTCCTGTCACTGTACCACAATTTATAACCAAGCAACCTCTTACAGTGCATTTTACAAAGCCCACTTTGAGCACTGAACGGTTTACTGGGGACTGTTACAACCAGACAGTGGGTTAATCCCAGCAGCACCAGAGACCCACCTACAGCACATGATAGAACAACACAGCAGTGACAGGGAGTACTTTCAAATTCCTCTAGCAACCCTGCAGTGATCGAGCATGCAACACACACACACACACACACACTGGCACACACATTGACATGCACACACACACACACACACGCACACACACACACTGGCACACACATTGACATGCACACACCCACTGGCAAGCACACACACACTAACATACACACTGTAGCACATGCACACACGCACACAAAGAAGCCAGGTACTTACGAAAGTTCACCAGCAGGTGTTCATGCTGTCTCAAGGCCTGCTCAAAGTTGCTTTTTTTTCAGCTCGAGGAGGGCCTTCTCCTCCTTGATTTTTTCCTCCTTCTTGGTGGTTTTGGGAGTTTGGGTCTGATCCTGTGCCAGGGCAGCCAGGCTAACGGCTGCCAACACCGAGAGAAAGAGTTGCGTCTTCATGTCACCATCTCCAGTGCTCCCGGTGGAAAAAGGCATGCTTTAGCGATAGCTTCGAGCAGGTCATGTGACCGTGCGGAGTGCCCCTCTTCCCCTGCTAGCGGAGTGTACTTTGGTAATGCACAGCGAATTAGCATTCCGGTGGGTAAGGCAGGAGCAAACAAGGTGACCCCCATATACTGCACACACACACACACACACATATATATATATATATATATATATATATATATATATATATATATATATATATAGATAGATAGATATATATATATATATATATATATAGATATATATCTCCATTGTAACAATGCAAATTGATTGCAACATCAGCGGCTGTCGCCAAGCAGGGCAAAGCCGAGCACAGTTAGATCGCCTTAGAGCCGCGTGGAAGAAAGAGACCCAGGCAGCTGTCCAGCGAGATTAGGTGCTGATATGGAGACCCAAGCCCGCGACGCCTCGCCCAGTGTAGGATTGCTCCTGCTTTCAGTGGGGTTGCGTTGTTTACCCGGGTGGGAGCAGCTCTCTCTACTGCAACGCAGCGGCTGCATGTCATTGAGACAAGGTTTACAAGGTTAAAAACACAATAGCATCATACATTCAATCTGAAAACAATACAAATTTTCTGGTCTTCATAAATGTAATTATTGTCTTTTTTACATTGAGCGTAAACTACATAAGGGATTGATCTCAATACGCTTGTTATATTTACAGCAAAAACGTATGGTTTATAAACGCGTCTGATTATATATATATATATATATATATCCTTATATATCCTTACAAATACAAATCAAACGTCCGAGACACTATTGTGACCCCAAAAAAGTACTTTGCTGCATTTAAATTCCAAATCAAATCACATTATCCGTCTGGTAACAGAGACAGTGACGAGTCATATTATTTAATACTATCGCATCACATCTGAAAAAACTTTTTATTATTATTATTATTTTAGATGGTGCTGACTCATGCTGCTGAGGGCATGTATTCTCGGAAACGGGACGGATTGAACCATTTCATTGTGCAGCGATCGATAGCCGGGTAACGGCTCTGCAGTCTGGAGCAGGCTGCGGCTGCTAGTGACTCGAGCACGTTGTATTCCTTGCGATGGTCGCTTATCTCGGCTGCACTGAAGTGACCCGTCTCTACACAGCAGGCATGTCTATCAGTACACGTGGTACTGTACTGCTACAGCCCCTGCTCAGGCACGGCAGTTAGATTACACGGCAGCAGTCTTTAATACAGTAGCGAAGGTATTTCTCTTGTCATGCCTTGCACATCAAGGGCAAATGTATTTGAACACTTCCATGATTTTTTTTTAATACTTACCTGCATGAAAACCACTGGCTGTGATAATTTCAGTTCTTTGGCAGGTAAAACGCCTTCAGACAACAGATATCGCACTTTAAACTGATTAACAACTCCAAATCTCTTCTAAATCCTACAGTGTGTGTCTGGTGCTGAAACTGACAAACCATGTATATTGTGAGGTCTTCTTATCCCACCCCTCCTCTCCCCCCTGCCAGCATTGCTGCCATGTAACCCGAAACAAAGGCCAGCTTCAGTCTCTTCACCTTATTCAAAGTTACAAGTTGTTTGCTGAAGGTTTTGACAGATTCTAAAACACATGGACTTCGCTGAAGAAACAGAACGTGGACCGACTTTATTTGTATAAAAACACCACAATTCATTCATGTAGCAAATCGACAGACACAACTTTAACTCTGCACAATCTTTGTTTTCTTTTCACTGATTTACAACAATCTGGCCAAATGCAATAAACATAAAAAAGACATGCAGCGAGTCATGAAGGGTGAGGTCAAAGTGATCACTGATATTCTAGGGTAATGGATGCACCTACATCTAGATCCACGCTTACAATACTATATAATATAATATAGAAATCGACTCCCTGTAAGAAAGGAGTCACTGTTTCTGGGTCGAGCTTCACTAGGACAGTGCATTCCCATGACTACAGGTCCTGTGTCTTCACCTTCGTTCACATCTTGTTGTGAAGCTCATATAAAAAATGCATGGAAGTAACCAAAAGGGCAGCCCTTTCTTCCCTCAATCCTTGGCAGAGGCTGTTCCCCGATGATAAGAGCCCAGAACTGACACTGCAAGCTGAGAGCACTCTCTCCTGTTAGGACTGGGGTGAGCAGCAGGACTAAAAGATCAGGATTGCTGAACTACCCTCCCCCTTGAAGCGAGTTACCCACCAAGACTGAAGGGGACTGGGAGGGACAGCGGGATCTTTACTGCTGATTGCAGTGAGGAGGCTGCACTGGGTCTGAAACTGTAGGGCTGAGAACCAGGGGATTACTTTAGTCTATGCTGTACTGGTATAATAGAACACAGTGATAACAATCCCTGAAATACCATGAAAGAAAACAAGAGCTCTATACTTAACCCTACCCCTCAGGTCTGCTTCAACTACATCACAATCACTCATAAAAGGGATAAAGAACATTTAGGGATTTTTATTTTTTACTACAGAAGCGAGTCATTACACTTTAAATCAACAAGCAAATATGAACTATAACTGGGGTCCCTCTAATCGCTCCCCACCCCCTTCCCCTGGGGGCCACCCCCGACCCCGACGACCAGGTGATGCTGGTCCCTCTAATCGCTCCCCACCCCCTTCCCCCGCCCCCACCCCGACCCCACCCCGTGCTGCTGGTCCCTCTAATCGCTCCCACACCCCTCCCCGACCCCACCCCGACCCCACCCCGTGCTGCTGGTCCCTCTAATCGCTCCTCACCCCGTGCTGCCGGTCTCTCTAATCGCTCCTCACCCCGTGCTGCCGTTCTCTCTAATCGAGGACCCGTGCTGCCGGTCTCTCTAATCGCTCCTCACCCCGTGCTGCTGGTCTCTCTAATCGATCCTCCCCCCGTGCTGCTGGTCTCTCTGATCGCTCCCCCCCCCCCCCGCCCCCACCCCGTGCTGATGGTCTCTGTGATCACTCCTCTCCTCCCCCCATGCTGCCGTTCTCTCTAATCGCTCCTCCCCCCCCCTCCCCCCCCCACCCCCACCCGTGTGGCTGACCTGGTCTCTGTGATCGCTTCTCTCCTCCCCCCCATGCTGCCGTTCTCTCTAATCGGTCCACTCCTTCTTTATGTTCAGGTTCCACTCCCAGGAGAGGTGGTCGGTCTTGTCATCATCAGTGAAGTAGGACTTGATGTGGTAGCCTCCCCGGACCAGCATGCCTTTGGGCGCCTCCTCCACAGGGGTCATGAACTCATGCTCCTCGACACGCGGCCCGTAGCTGCCCACCATGTAGACCGCCTTGTCCACTGCCAGGAGGAAACACAGCGCTAAGCACAGAGATGCAAATGCACACTCCTGCAGAGGTGAGGGGAATGATGTGATGGGGGTTATAGATTTGATTTTTTTCTTACCTGGAATACCTTTCCTGTAGGTATGATGCACATACTTCAAGCCAGAGACTATCTCCTTGTTGACCTGATTTAGAGAGACACAAAATAAATGCCATTAAAACTATCCTAGCCATTTGAGGCAAGGTAAAACTTAAAAGAATGTTTTGGTTTTATTCTTTCTGTTGTAAGAGGCTGTAGTAACAGCTTAAAAACCACAAGAGGGCATTTGTATTTCTTGCATGCCACCTCCAGCACAATGTAGACGAAACACACAGCATGTCATCCATAACTTCAAACACCTTTAAATCAAAGTAGACACATTTACAAATCCGATGACAAAACAGTCAAGGCTGGCGTCTTCCTCATGAAGAGACGAGAATCCTTCCTTGCTATGGATCAGGTATAAAACTTGCAAACATTCTGGGTTTAATTAAAAACGAGAGATCTGTGTCGCTGAAGCAGGAATAACAAACAAAATAAACAAGCAACTGCTGTGCCAAGGAGGCCCCCCTTCAGCCTGCAATCTGCACCTCTGATTTCTGCTGGAGACTCTGGATAACATGTTAAAATGCTGCAGACACTCTCTGGGCATGCTCAGATTCACTCTGCTAGGCACTGCTGGGGCTCAACCCCTGAATAGAGCTGCAGATTTGTTCTCCCGTCTCTCTACCCAGCTCTGCCTCCAAGTCCCTCGTGCAGAACTGCTGCAAAAGAGCATCAGAGCAAGAATTTATTTCGGAATCGCTACGCCCTCAGCTCCCGCCAGTTTGACATCGAACTGATCAAGTAAAAGAACACAGGCTGAGCGCAGCAGCAGCAGCAGCAGCGAGGGTCTGCTTTTGACGAGCCTGCCCAGCGCAGTGCCTTCCTGCTGAGTCCACAGTGCTGTCTGTTCCCCCTCTTCTTGTGCAAAGCAGCGGTCATTGAATCACTAATGGCATCCTAGACAGAGCCACTACAGCTGTGACTGGTTCCTGCTGACCACAGTTTAGTATGGAGGCCTGGGGACCCCCGAGTAAATAAAACAGGACTTGCAAACGCGGGGGTTGACTGTCTGATTAGAACGAGTTTCAAAACCAACCTTAAAATGGATTTTCACTCTGTAGTCGACTCCTTCCATCAGCACGAAATTCTGCTTCTTCAGGGCTTCCAGATCACCTGGCGAAACACACAAGGAAGAGCATGACGAAGAGATCCAATACTGGGAAGAACACATGGGTAAGTACAGCGAGCCTGGGACAGGTTTGCTGCTGTACAGATTTTGTTCAGAGAAGATCATGCTTTCTGCAATTACAATATTACATATCTCCACTCAACCTAATTGTGGGGGCGCATTCTCCATGCCCATGTACCCTATAAAGTCATACTGTAATTGCTTTGAAATGAAATAATGCACAAAAGCCACTTTTGGAAACAAACAGCCACGATGCAGTAACACTCAAGACACACGTTCGGCATTACTGTCATCGAGAGAGGAGAGAAAATAGACTGGGCTTAAGAACAACAAGACAACAGCTGCCAGGAAGGGAAGCAGAGAAACGCCCTCGGAGACCGCTTCTCAAGAAGCCCTGGGGAACTGGGGCTAATTATCCAGCAGAGAAATGTACAGCGTATGGGGGAGAAGCATGGCTTGAAAAAGTCACGCTATTTAGGTGGGAGAGAAATAGTCTGCTAGCTGGTAGTCGTTTGGTTTTCATGGTTTATTGTTTTGAACAGCAGGTTCGTTCACAGCAGACTGTTACAGGCTCCAGTGATTATCCAAGGCATTGTGATCTACACACAGATTTACTTTGAGTAACAAGGCATTGCTGAAGAAACCACCCCAAGGGCAGAGAGGAGATGAAGAGGGGTGACTAGCTTGCTAAATAAGAAGCACGCTGGCGAGTGGAACAGTATAATCAATATTCTCAAATTGGAATTCTCATTATCATTTTGAATTCCCGACATAACCAGCCCATCACACACTCAGCTCCAGAAGCCCCTTTACTGAAGTGCTCCAGTTCTGCACACTGGCACACAGAAGCGCCGGGAGCAAACTTCAAAGACTCATTGCTCGGCGGTCATTGAGTTTTTGTTTTACTTCATCCATTCTCGACAGTAGGTTTCTTAATTGTGCCTTTATACAGCTTGTTATTGATTCCTTTACTTGTGACTGTTCTCTTTCTTCAACACGAGCGAGCTGAGAGAGCTCCTGGAGAGAGCTGAATCACAGAAGAGTCGCTAGGGACTTCTTTCCAATGATCAGCATCCAGAGTCACATGGTAAGACCAGAAGACTGTAACCGACGGGCTTTAAGAGGAGATAAAATGGAAAAACTGCCCGGATCGATAGCCTTTAAATATCAATTATACACCCACCCTTTCTCCTCGCTGCACAGAATACAGCATTGGCACAAGGAAAGAACGTGGACTGGAGGCTGGAGCCAAAGGACTATCGAACAAGAACCCAATCCTTCATACATTTCACACTGAAACCACATTGCTCAAGTGGGGATACTGTTACACTGGTACATGACAAAGACACTCAGCAACTGCTTATCAAACTGTATTAACACAAGCATACGTCCATGTCAGACTCCCTGAGCGCTGACAGGATCTTTTTTGAACTGGAACTGGAAGGATGTTCTATTCAGCATCGTGACTCATCACTGTGCACTAGGCTGTTGACCCTCTGCTTTAAATGCTCCTGATTCTGAACACCATTCTGACAGGCCGGCTAGCAACAGAATCTCAGCACAGAAACGGCTGAAAGAGGCTTCCCTCTGGGGAAGCAGGAGCACTGCAAAAAGAATCTGACATGGTTCTCTTTCTTACTAAGTATATTGCTTTCACTTTGTCTTTTCTGTACAGCATGTCTCCTCCTTGCATGTTCCCTTACAGCGCCCGTGTCCGGTTTCTTACTTGTGACTTCGACAGTCGTGCTGACCCCTCCTCTCCTGCAGAGAGATGCCCTGCTGCAGCTGCAGTGCTCCCCTCACCTAGGACACGGATCACAACCCCTTGATTTGAATTTCTAAAAGGGCTTCAAGATTACGCATTGGCACCGTACAGAAATAAAAGGTCAAACGCACACTGACAAAGGAGAGCTGACTTCACTCACTCCTCTAAGAACAGTTCGGCACTCAGTGTGTAATTATTTAAAAGCAATGCACAATGTCATGCAGCTCCTTAATAAGGCTCAACACAATTCATTAAACAAATCTGGCCTTTAGAGCTGACTCCCTAGTATAATTTTAAAATCTCAAACAGCATTTATTACCCACAGCTCAATCGTCAATTTCGAGTGCATCTGCCCTCAAATAAACTAGCTCACTTCTGAGTACAGAAAATTCACACTGATCACAGAGTAAAAGCGTGACACTGGAGACAGAAAACAGCTTGAATGATTAGATCAGGGCCACAGGTTCTGGGTAAGCAAGGCTTAGGGGGTGTGGATATAACCTACAATACAACACAGCTTTGGGGCCTGCAATATCCCCCCAAATTTCACAGCAACATTAAGCAGTTTAATGAAGAGCTTGTCAAACGGTACATCGAGTTTCTCCGGGAGATTTAATGGCTCTCTTGCTCTGCAGGGCTGACAGGTAGTGTAGAGATCTGCTCCATCACCTAGCAACCGGGTGACCTTTTCCCGCTACAGCGCCAGCGTAGCGGTGGGTGGCGGCTTGTCAGATGTTGAACAAGAAACGCATGCAATTATTAGGAGCCGTCAATCCCACAGCACCAGGCTCAGCACCTCCCCTGACAGGTACAGAGGCGAACCCAGGTTTAGATGTACTGAAGGCAAGGCTCTCTCGCCTCCCTTTGTGTCAGAGCTCTCCAAGGGAATGACTTCATCCTGCATGAAGAGCAGCTTAAAGCAATAACACAGACGCACAGTCCCGACAGGAGCCCAAGCAAGCAGCTTCCACTAAACAAACACATCTTTCTACTCGGAACCCAGCCTGCCAGCTTTCCGGGGCTTCACTGGAAACAGGGAATAGCCACAGTGCCCCAAGAGGAAGTTAACCTCCTCGCACGGAAAGCCTCCGCGCTTACCATGGCACAGCCGTGGCACAGCAGTGCTTGTGTTTACCTGTCAGGTCCATTGTGATGGGCGCAGGCGCCTTGTCGCACAACAGCGTTAGCCTCGTGACTTGAACATTTGGCACAGAGGGATCTGAAATCAAAAGGAGAAGAAATATCTGACTAAAAAAAGGAAAGAGATACACGTCTATGCATGCAATAATACTGGGGATAGCGTGAGGACACTGTCTTGGAGTTTGGAAATACTTGTGGAATGGCCCTTTGATTCGTACGTCCCTGTTCAGTGGTACGCCTGTCATTACACCATGTCGGTCTGAAACAAAGTCTTTTCTGCAGGCCTATGCAGTGCTCCATGAAATCAAAGTTCACTGAAGCAAGAATATGTCCTAGTGGTGTTCAGACACAAGACAAAAATAAATTACAAATCAACAGGGGGCTGCAGGCAGGAATCGCGCAGTAGACGGTGTTGTAAACACACTAAAGCATTACTACAGTCAGCGCTCCCGCGCTGGGAGTAACTTACCTTCTGACGTTAACACAGAGAGGAAAATGATAGTGATAGTGTGTATATATTAGTGCAGTTTGTTATGTGGATGACAGTGTATAGCAGTGAGGCAGCTCCCCTGACCTGCGATGACAGGTCCAGCCCCCAGCAGAGCCTGCTTATACTTGTTCAGACTCTCGTCCTCCTTGTCCAGCTCCTGGATCTCCTGCAGAGACTTCTGGGCAGGAGGCTGGTAGTTGAGGTCGATCTCCTCTTCCTCCCCGACGGTCTTCTCTGCTTCTTTATCTGCCATGATGCCTGAGGAAGAAAAGCCATGGAGGTCAAACACTAGAATAAAACAGTACAAGTGAGGCAGTGAGGCAGCGTGACTCTGCGGACCATGGACTAGTCAGCTGCTTGACTGAATCTTCACTGACAGTTCATCACTGACGACCAATCCAATGATTAGCAAAGCTGAATGTCATGATAATACATTAGTCACTGGCATCAGGGCATAGGTATTACGAGACTTCTGAATCCTATGCCAGTGCTGTGGGGCGGGGCTGGTCACCAGGGATTTTGATTATATTTTCACTCTAATGAGCTCTATGTGTGTGTGTAGTGTGTTAAGTAAACATTTCCTCCTACAGCCTACATCAGCTTCTAAAGTACCAGGAGACTATTTGTTATGGTAACATCATCCCTGCCCTGTCAGGGTGACAGGGTGGTCCTTGATCCCCAGCAGAGATGCATGTCCTCAGTGAGGAGGACACAGCACACCGTCTTCAGGTCTCATATCTTGAGACATGCCCGTCCAGGTGTGGCGAGACTCGGGCACTCTTTGGCACCAGCTCTAGCAGCTCATAGATTCCAGGTCACAGTGATCCATGCGTTCACACCTTACTGAGCAACTGCCTGTGTGAGCTGAATCCAACTGCCTGTGTGAGCTGAATCCAACTGCCTGTGTGAGCTGAATCCAACTGCCTGTGTGAGCTGGATCCAGTGAATATTGAACCCTCACTTTAAAGAAGCCAACTGAGCATCCTTAATAATCCATTTTTCTTCTCTTTTGAAATAAATTGAAGTCCCCTGCCTCCCCTTAGCTTGATCGATATGGATTTCAAGGGCATTTTTTATAAACCCCATTGCAAAGTGTGAACATCAGCATGTCGTTTGCATTCAGTGGCTGGCTGTGCAGCGGCTGGAGCAACACAGCTATCCATTTCAGTGTATCAAGTTGTATTGCTTTCTATTCATCTATTTTCCGCCTCTCTTGCCCGATTAGTTTGATAGCTGTGCTATTAGCTATGAAACAGCCCATTTGACAGCCTCTCAATCTGCTCAAAGATGCATTACTACTTCTAGTCAAGAGTAAATGATTTTTCCCATCCAGAAATGAATCTCCTCTAACCTCATTAGGGGACACTATAAAAGCAGCTTTGATGACGGAGACAGTGGAGGCAGACAGCAGCACCGCTTGTGAAAGCCTGTGGGTGTGACTGTGTGGAGGTGTAATGGAAATGATCTTAATGGATTGAAAACCAAGCAGTGGAATATCTAGAATATCTCTACTAATTGGATTTTTTTTTTTTTTTTTTTTTGTAAAGTGACAATGTTACAGTGTATTATAGTTGAATTCCAACGTGACAGTGCATTCAGTTCTAGACTACTGCAATGATTCTCTTAACCCTTCTTTATATTGAAAAACCAGGGTTAGGTTCTATTCAATTGATCTGTAGATCTAAATACCACCACTGTTAAGATTAAAAGCCCTCACTTTGCTGTGGAAGTTTTACCTCTGACTGTGTGATGAGTGTTTGAAGTTCTGCATGAATCTGTGCAAGCCAGCTCTGTCTGTCAATCATCTCATTGTTCAGCCCTACTGTACGCGAGAGTCTTGCGGACTGAGAAACAGAAACCGATCCAATATGGTGATGAAAGTGGGTTCAGACCTCTCTTCTTCTTCCTCATCATCATCATCACTATATATCAAGCTACCCAACTAACAAACACTTTGTTTAACAATGAAAGCACGTTCAAAGGACGGAAAAGTCACTGTGTTGCACTGAACACTGTATAAAATATTGAAATTAAACTATATCACTGTGCAACAATTAATCCGCTATTGATCCGCATGGCT
>NC_054560.1:9325530-9348030 GCF_017654505.1 Polyodon spathula
ATTGCTGCCCGTCTGAAGTTCACCAAAGAGCACATAGATGATCCACAAGACTTCTGGAACAATGTTCTCTGGACAGACGAGTCAAAGGTAGAACTTTTTGGCCTCAATGAGAAACTTTATGTTTGGCGAAAAATAAACACTGCATTCGAACTGAAGAACCTCATCCCAACCGTTAAGCACGGTGGTGGGAGTGTGATGGTTTGGGGCTGCTTTGCTGCCTCAGGACCTGGACGGCTTGCCATCATTGACACAACCATGAATTCTGCATTGTATCAGAAGATTCTAGAGGAGAATGTCAGGCCATCCGTCTGTGAGCTGAAGCTGAACCGAAAGTGAGTCATGCAGCAAGGCAATGATCCTAAGGCTTAAATCCCATTATTCTGTGTATTCATGTAGCTTGCATAACAGCCCAGCCCAGAGCACTATGGAGTTACACAGCAGCTAAGTGAACGCAGGACCACTTCGTGCGACCGTGTCCGCCCCTGCCTAACGACGCGTGTAATTGATTGTACCTGCACTTGAGTGCTGCCATATTGCAGCTATTGGGTTTCATCTGCTCCAATCAACACTGCAGTGCTCGTCCCAGGTCTCAATGATATTTAGTGGCAAAAAGCCTTAAAATGGAAGGGGGGTAAAAAGCAAGCATGCAGAGGGGAGCAGGCAGAATGTGAGGCAGTGATAAGGCAGGGAGATGGGCGCAGGGTGCTTTTATTAGAATGAAGGGCTAGGAGCTGTTTCAGGGCAGCATACGGTAGAACGTATGCTCCATCTTACAGCGTTAGGTCATTAGTGGCTTTATTATTACAAGGTTGGCTAATAATCACCCATTAGACAGAAATTCATAGTGCCTTGTGCAAGTTCTTACATTCAGTCAGAATTACTTTCATAAACACATTTTTTGGTATGCAAGGTAAACAATAACACCGCCTAAATACGTTTCAAATATACGTCTGATAGCCCTAAAGTCCTGCAGCATTTCAAACACAGTACCTTTGCCCTGCCTGTAAAATCACATTGTGATTGAAGGAGCTGTCGGCTTGCTGTGGGTTGTAGGCTTCTGTAGCACGAGTCTGACAGGTTACACAAGTCTTCAGCTTCAATAAGCAGCAATGCAGCACACTTTGATCAGCAGTCACCCGTTCAGCTTCATTACAACTTTGTCAGCTAAGTGAATATAAATAGCACTGTGTACAGTATGCACAGATTACCACCCCTGTGTATATTTTACCCTAACCTGTAATCTTTATAAAAACAAAACAAACAAAAAAACACTTCTGCTTTTTTTGCCTACAAGCAGGTCTTTTTTATGGCTTTCATTAATTCAGCAAGTGGTGGAAAGATCTAATCATATACTCCTGTGTTCATTTTTGGCAAGAGACCCTCTTTAACAACTTGACTTCTGTAATAAGCATGCTGCGCTTTTAAAAAGGAACCTACTCCAGGAGTCAAAATGGCATGTAATTTAATTCGACTCCTATCTGGCCTTATCCTTGATCTGAACCCCGGATCGGAGGCAGAGTGATAAGGCATCGCCAGCAGGAGACCGGTTGGCATCTGGGCAGCAGGTTTAATAGCAGGGTTTACAGGAACAGCACCTGAAAATCCCTTGGCACTCGGGCCATTAAGGTGAAGTCTACCTTACGCCCCCTTCTTCCCTCTCTCCAGTGTTCCCTGGTTGCTAAAACAAACCAATGCTCTATTTGCCCAGTCTACTGTTACAATACTGCATTCAAATATTTGTCAGAGAGGCAGCCCCGCGCTCTGCTATAAATACACAGGTGAGAGGATCGACAAGCAGGCACAGAGACCAGCTCAGCTGTGCGACTGCTGTAAAACCAAGGTAAGGGGGCGGGGGGAGGCAGGGAGACGCACGCCTGCTCCGGACTCATTAATGCACAGTCCTTACAATAGCAGCACTGCAAACTCTTTGATGCATTTTTTATGGTTTTCTTTTCTAGAGCTGGGATTTATAAAGAACAGTAGCTACTGGGTGTACAAGCTTATTGAATTTAAAGCTGTGCTCTACAAAGTTTATGTCACCCAAACCTGGATTTCGATTTAATTACAAGTCTTCCTTCAACATCTTGCAGAAGTTTGCTGTGGTAAAAAGCACACAGGGGTGTAGTGAAGCATAGTAAAGCATTATAAAAGCATGGTAAAAACTGGAAGGGGTTGTAAAAGCATGGGGAAAACGTTAATTTACTGCAATTAACTTTGAGAAGGAATAATGTGATTCTTAAATAAAGCAGTAAAACAGCTAGTCACTGAATTCAAATTTAGAGGTCATCATTAAAAGCAAGCTGCTGTTCAGAATGAATTCGTGTTGGTTAGGAGTCTGGTAACAGTAAGCAGGCAGGTATTATGAATGGATCGCCGATATTTTTAATGCCTGTATAAAATTGATTTTGATTGCAAGGTAACGCTTAGATTTTACAAGAAAAAAAAAAAAAGACAAAAAGTTTTGGCAAGGGCCTTCATCAGTGGAATATTTGAAAAACAATTAAATATTGAGAGAAGTAAAGAGCTTTGCTCTCTGTAAGCAGCTGTCAATGCTTTATGCTTGGAGTTACACAGCACCAATATAATTTATGGTCCATACAGACTGGGTTTGCTTAATTCATTGTTCTGCTCCATGCATGTAAACTTCAAAGCTTTATCACTATCTAAGCATCACTATCAGAAGCAACTGCATTAAACGTGTGGGGGGGGGGGGGGGGGGGTGTCATTCACTAGCCTTTAGCACCTTTCCCCTGTGAAAGCTCGGGTTTGAATTCAGCTCAGGTCACTCTGGAAACCAGTTTGACACGTCTCCCAGTTGACATTACCATTCCACAAAACAACCAGCAAGAAATCCACTGAGACACATGTGCATAAACACGATAAAGATGTTTTGATTTCTCTTTTTCATTTTTCAATTTACAGAGGTTTTCGTTGTTAAAAGCAATGACAGCCGGGGTCATTCGAAACCTGACCGATTTCAGATTGGCCTTCCAGCACCCCTTCTACACCCTCACTGAGCAGCAGGAGGACTTGGAGGAGGAGGAGGAGGAGGGTGCAGGAGGCGCTGCGGCTCCCCAGCACAGCTCCCACGGCACCACGGAGAGGACAATCCAGCTGCTGCGCTTCGCAGACCTCATCAACTGTGACATCCAGAGGTACTTCGGCAAGAAGAGCAAGGAGGAGGACCCTGACGCCTGTGAGATCTACGAGGACAGGCTCTCCGCTGCGGGCCGGTCGGGGCGCGAGCGCTACTACGCAGACCTGATGAGGGTGGCTCAGAGCAGGGGCCGTGAGGAGGAGGCGAAGGAGCAACTTCCCCATGCCCTGACAGCCCTCTGCAGCCAGGACAACATCCAGCAGCTGGGGTCCCTGGCAGAACTCTTCAGCTTCGGGCTGCAGAGGTATGTGAAGCCGGGGGCCGCCGAGCACGTGCAAAGGCAGAAGGGGGAGCGCAGTATATGTGATTAACTTAATAATACATGTGTGATTTACAAATGCCTCCCTTGCAGGGTTATGTCCTACTGCTTGAGCATTGTTCTAGTACGTGTACCGCACAGCGTTTGTGTGTGTTTTAAGTGCCGAATGTATGTGAAAAGTATGCCTGGGAACATGACTGCAGCTCTGTTCTGCAGCAAAGTCCTGGAACACTGGCCCGTATGCATACGTATGAGAAAGTAAAGCAGAGACCAAAACGTCACCTCAAATCCTGGAAGAGGATGCGAGAAACAAGAACCAGATAAGACAGAGCGAGATGGGGAAGGTGAAGAGGTCGTCGATCCCCTCTTCTCTTCTGTAGTGAAAGACAACGGCACACCACCACAGTGTGCAGCAGCAGAGAGACCCTGCAGATCCCCTTCTAAGCAGAGCTGGGAAAGGTGATAATGATCAGGATTAGGAGAGCAGACACACTGTGTTTACTCCTGCGCCTGCAGTCAATGCAGCTCTGCAGGTACAAGGCTTGGCGCTGAAGCGCAGGAGAAGGGGAAGGAAATCGTATAGATATAGGATGCTATTTTGAAGGGAAAATAAGGGAATAAAAAATAGCAAGAATTTGCTCCTTCCTGCAGCAATGTTTCTGATTCTTGCAGTCTCCTCTTTGCACTGGCAAGACAGAGCCAGCACTGCTGTTACACTAGCAGTGAGGCACTCGAAGCCCTTGCCTCTGTACATTTTAGCCAAGTCATTTTAAGAAACCAGATACAATAAAACCGAAAGACAACAGCGAAGAGCCGAGCGCACTGAAGCCGACAAGAGAAGACTTCTCAATGAAACAGGATCACTGACTGATAAAATATTGAATGCATGTACTTAAATACTGAATAAATAACCCCACACTGGACACACCCTGCTGTCTTAATCTTATTTGAATCTGCCAAACCAGCTTGGATGGTTTGTCAATTTCCAAAGGCTTTTTCTGCAAACATACATATTACATATATTGAACATGGAAAACAAAAGCCAATTCTCTGAGCAGAATAAACTGATTGTAAATATACAGCAATAGACAGGCAGCTTGGTTTGAGGAAGGTGTCGTTCACGTACTCTCTCGTTAGCTTTATTTCCGTAGGTGATTTTCATGTGTTTGTATACAAGAGGCTTAATCAGTCCCTACACAAACACCCTTATTTGGACTGACTCATGCATCAACCTTTTAACCAAATTAAAAAGCTCTTTGTAAAAATAATAGCAAACAAACAGGGTGCTTTTCTGTCAGTTTGATCCCCACAAAAAATAAAATTCACAATTTTGTAACAAAAGTGAATTTGATGACAAGCTTCGTTTGTGGTTCAGTGCAACACTCAAACCTGACGACTCCGAGGAGACTGAAGACTCGCTTCTGACAACATCTTCCAATCATAAACTGAAAATCTGCAAAAACCAACTAAACAGCGGCACTGTGGAAACACAGACCTTTATACAGCAAAGGTATGGAAACCAAACGTGTAACTCTGTCTGTAAAAATCAGCAGAGACGGTCCTATTGCAAATGTAAAAGTTGCTGCCCAAACGTTACAGGCATTGTCTCAGTACCACTGCAGAGTTACACCCAAAGCCCTGCGGTGTGCGCAGGGCTGGGCTCTTCTCAAAGGGTCAGCTGGGACTGTGGCTCGTTTCTGTAAGTGGCTGCCTCCGGTCCGGTGCGTATGCACCAGGAGATGATGACATGTCACTGTGTTGCAATTGCAGGAGTCGTACTGACACTTCCAGCCTGACCTTTAAAGAAGACGTCAGATAAGACCTCATCCTGTCACTCTCCCTCTCCGTGCCCGTCACTAATGATCGTGTTTATCATGCTTGCTAAAAGCCAGGGACACTCAGTAGCTCAGCAACCTTGGTAAACGCATCTGAAATGCTTGTAAAAACACATTCCTCTCCGCGTACAGCTGTGAGATTAAAGGGCCATCATTCCTATTCACAGAACAGCCACGGATGCATTTCAGGACTATCAGATTCAAATGCCTGCGCTTCTCCAGTAATACTCTGTCCTGAGAGTGAAGAGCAAACCACCGCAGATTTCTCAGCCTGGAAACAGTAGCGTGGTCTGGGCTCTTATAACATCTCTAAACAGCTAATGCATATTTTATTTATGTTCTAAGCATTTTCAGTGTAATAGCTCTAGTTAAATCCAACAGGCACGTTTATTTCTAATAATCAGTAGCTTTATTGGTGCACATAATCAAGGTATAAAATCCAGTAAAAAACATATATTATAATAATAATAATAATAGTAATAATAATAATAATAATAATAATGACACACAGCAATCTGCAAGAGCACAGACCTGGGAGTAAACTGACACAGAAAGATGCGAAGTTCAATACAACCTAAACGTAATCTCATTACCACATGAACTATTATTAACAAGGTGCTATATGCAATTCCATTATTATATTAATATCACTTTGGTGTCCACGGTCCGCTAAAACACTGTAACGCCACAAAAATACAATGCAATACAATGCAACATACAGCATGGCACGCAAACTGAAGGGCGTGCACATGACGCACACATATCCAACCTCACTCTCAAGTGAGCTGTTATGGCAACTGGAGTGTTGGGGACCTGTTCCCAGCTCTGCACTCGGACCACACAAGAGGATAACTGAAACGAACAGGCCACAGGCTTTTAGAAGAAGGGCAGTGTTGGACAATCTGCAGTGCAACCTTTATCAACGCTTTACTTATGAGCAGTGTTTTCCAGCTTGTTGTAATTTGACTCCTGGTAAGTCCAGGTTCTGTTTAAATTCGTTCAGTAGGAATTAACCCAGTGCCTTTTCAGACTACCAGATCAGAAAGGCAAGGACCTTGATCAATACACAGCATTACATATATATATATATATATATATATATATATATATATATATATATATATATATTCAAAAAGTTTATTAAAATCACAATTAATAAACCTAGCTCCTTGTGCAAAATACAACAGAAAAACAGCTTTAGCGACATTATAAAAAAGGGAAAACTCAAAAGTTCTAATATTATTTTTAAAAGTAAAAACACATGTTTTTAAGGATGACGGTTTTAGGCACTTGTAAGGCATTACAACGTTTCCTAACTGGAAGAACCCCCCCAGCCCTACAGCTCCATGTGAGTGCTGAAGCCAGTCTCTTTGCAGCCGGGCAGTCTCTCTCTCTCTCTCTCTCAGTCTCAGTCTCTCTCAGTCTCTCGGTCTCAGTTTCTCTCTCAGTCTCTCTCTCAGTCTCAGTCTCTCTCTCTCTCTCCCTGTATGCCGACAGCACGCCCCGGGCCTCACGTCTGTGAGATCTGCATCTCCTCCAGACCATGTTTGCCCAGGTGATACCTGGCCAGGTCTTTCCTCGTCACAAGCCCCACGACCTGCAGGTGAGAAGAGAAACGGCTGCTTCATGGTGCAATTGACAGGACAGCCTCGCTGTCCCCTTGCAGTCACAAAGGCAGCTTCTCATGAATCAAGTACACAAATTCAAAGGGCTGTGTCATTGTTATTCCATCACAAAGCTATAAATGTTATATATACCGACGGCAGATTTTTGGCATTTTAAGCAACGATAACATTCAATGACTATGTGCTTTTCGCTATATAATGCAATGTAAACAAACAAAACAAAAAACAGAATGATTTTATCTGCAGTCGTCTAGATTTTTCACAGCTTGGAACTGTGCTGGACATTCATTTTCATCTGGTTTTGGACAAGCCTTAGATTCATTAAATCTTGAAAATCCAGACACACACAGACAGATAGAAACCCACACACAGACAGACAGACATGGAGAGATGCAGGCAGTGACAGCGACTTGCACCCCCACCCCCACAGACAGCTTGCCAGCCTCTTCACTGCTCTACTCACCCTGTTTTCCTCATCCACCACTACGAGGTGCCTCAACCCCAGAGCTCGGAAGAGTTTGAACACACGAGGCAGGGAGGTCTCCTGCAGCGACAGGGAAAGGGGAGCGTTCACTCTCACAAGCAAGAAAGACATTGTCTGCACGTCTGTAAAAGCTTCTTGGATGCAGGGACATCTTGATACCTGCATACAACACATTATCACGAGTCCCTTCTGCTTCAGATTGATTTAATCTCCCATGACATGACGCTGTCTGCAGTGCCCATGCACGCTGGTATAATGAATACACTGGAGCTGCAGTGCTGTACCTGGGGCACAGTGTAGGGCGTGGGGTTCATGAACTCGCTCAGGTCCATCATGCACTCGCGCTCATCCTGGGACACGTGGATGGACTGGATCGGGGGGAAGCGAGGGTAGGCGTCCCGGAAATCCTTCATCTGCAGCTTCCTCTGAATGAGGCTGGAGTGGGCCCTCTCCACAAACACCTGGGAGGAGAGAGAGGCGGCGTCACAAAACAGCAAGCCCCGCCACCCAAAAAGCAAACCTACATATAGCCCACCAACAGATGCAGAATACACCGTGCGTATTCAAATAATGCATGCAGCTATTACTGTGCATGCAGCTGACAGGCACTGTGTAAGAGATTCCGCTCTCATCATACAAAACTTATTGATTTTGTTACCTTGTGCTTCAGAAGAACAATCAGTTGTGACCGCAAAATTAAACCACAGAGTCTTCCAGGCTGAAATATATTTAAAAAAAAGAAACGATGATGAGACATTCATCTCAAACGGCTGTCGGACCTGCATGCAGCTGAGTGTGTCCTGGTAAACCCACCTCGGCGCTGGCACTGAACTCGCTCACCACCGGGAAGCCGTTGTTGTTCATTGCTGCGTTACTGAGAACATCCACGATGTTGCCCACTTTCTCTAACCTGCTGAAACACGTCACTGGAGAGCTCATCACCTCCCTGCAAACACGAAACAAGCAACGGAAACAAAGCTTAGGAAAAACACAACCCCAACACTGGAGCACCGCAGGCAGGGTGCTGCTGAACTGAACCACAGATTGAATGGCTCTGGGAGAGCCACAGAGTCAGTGTGGACCTGCACACGGATCTGGGGAAGAGCGCTGCACACTGCTCCGAGTGGGAAAGGGTTTTGGATGCCGGCTGCTGCTGCTTTCCTGTGGTTCTTACCGGGCAGTGAGAGCGTGGGAGGTGGCTGGGGCTTCCCAATGCAGGAATGGGACACTCTGCAGCTTAATGTGGATGTCATACAAGCCCTGGAACACACAGAGAGACACACAGCATGTTAAGCCAAGGGGAGCACAGCACAGAGAATGGGACTCCAGGCTCCTGCAGATGGTACCCAGGCAGTAACGGCCTCTCATCAGGGCTCCACTGCTCAGCTCTCACCTCCACAAAGTAATCGCCGACTATTTTCGCGGTCATCAACACCAGCATGATGGGAAGGCCGTAGGTGACATTTCCCGTCGCTTCCACCATGATGACAGTCAGACTGAGAGTCATTCGAACGATCCCACCTGCAGAGAAAACCAGACAGACGAATCAAGCACCGCGTCAACCAGAGATCCCTTTCAATATGACCACTTAATATGTCACGTGTACATTTTCTTATGTTGTCAGTCAAAAGCGTAGAGTACAAATCAAAGGAGCTTCTGATGAGGTTGTATAATGTGATGCAATCCAGTCCTCTGTGCAAGGATCATCCTTCAGTTTGCTGTGCCTGTGCTACAACAGGACTGCTGCTTACAGTAAACACATGGTCCCTCATGCATGTGTGTGCCAGTGTGTGTTTGTATGCATGAATGCATGAATGAATATGTGAAGTAAAGAGATGACCCACCAAGCTGAGCTGCAGCTCCAATCAATGCGTACTTCCCAGGATCAGCCCAAATCTGAGACACGCCGAGAAATCAAAGAGGGAAACAAATGAGAGAAAGACAACAGCTATCAAATATTTTTAAAAATGCATGTTTTTTTTTTTCCTTCAGCACTCTTTTGGGATACTTTATGTGCAGAAATATTAAGAACCACAAAATTATTCAGCTTTTTTTCAAAGCCACTTTTAGTTTAGCACTATCGCGTGTTCAGTAGTTCAGGATGAAACGCCCCCGCACGTAAACAGCAGACTGAAGACGAAATCTTGAAATATTCCACTTCAATCATACTGCTGTTAAACAAACAAACTGGTAATAAAAAACATTTGCAAGACTGCCAACGGCTTCGGTTTGCAGGTGTTTTACCACAGCAAACAGCAACTAGCTAAGGTGATGTAGTACATATTTAATAGACACTATAAAAAAGAATAGCAGTACTGTGAAGTGAAGCTGAGTGACACTAGTTAAGAAAATAAACCTAGACTGTTCAAAGTTTCCTTTCTTTTGTACTCTGTATTGTTTGCGCTGTACATACCTGCACCACGCTTGCTTGGCAACAAGAATAAAGACTTTTCAAAACACAAAATACATCTTGACAGCTTATTTTCCATGTAATCTGTGTTGTGAGAGCTCAGGAAAAGATCCACATAAGTACCAAGAGAGAAAAAAAAAAAAAAAAAAACAAAAAAAAAAAAACAAAACACACACACAACCCTGCCCTGCCTCTGCCACTCTCCACACTCACAGATCCGTCTGACATTTTGGCCAGGAAGATCCCGAAGAGCCTGCCCCAGGCTGCTCCGGTCAGGAGAGAGGGGATGAACAATCCTGCAGACACGGTCAGTCCATAGGTCCAGAAGGCCAGTAGGAAATAGCTGAGTGTGAAGAGGCCCAGGGTCTGGGGGTCGTAGGAGCCTGGAACACACAATCACACCTTTAATCAGGATACGCTTCAGCTTTGTGAGAAAAAAGGCAACAAATGTTCAGAGATTACATTGATTACAACATGGATCTGGATGCAAAGTAGGACCTTAGAATGATTATATACACACATGGAAATAATCTTAGAGACCCTTGTACTTTACTGCTTCGAACGAAAGAGTCCCCTGTTCATCCTAAAGGCAGGGTTACCAATGGGGGATTCACAGAAATAAGTTCAGACACCCTCTATATTACCATTGTACTCCATGAGAGCAGTCTAATCAAGACCTTGCAGCTCTGTTCTTTCCTTTCCTCCTGTGTTGGGAATGTTAGATTCTAAGGTGATGTTTTCTTTCCCTTTTATTTGTTTATTTTGCTCAGCTTTGTACAAAATGAGGAAGCATCTGAAGTGACAGACGCAGCCATCTCGACATCCCGCCCTGCGCCTGGCTGCTGACTGAGACGCCCAGGGAGCGAGGTCAGAGAGGAGGCCCCAGCTGGGACGCTCTTGCCTGCAGACCTGCTAAAGTCATCATGCTGCTCAGGACTCTTTCCTGTAAAACCCTCAACGGGGTCATTCTACCCACGAGTTCCTTTACTTACCCGGATGCATTACAGAATGATTGTCACCGTTTGCTTATTGAGTTGAATGCAACACCGTCTTAACTGACTGACCTGGAGGGTCATGAAGCAGGCTTCGCACGCTCTTCTCTGGTGTGTTGAAGAAAGCTGTGGCCATCGAGTTGTACTCCCCGTCCGAGCAGAACAGCTGAAGAACGAGATGTATGAGGACTTGCAAAAGAAACGTTTACCAGGATTTAACAGTAACATTTTCCCTGTGGTGCAAACTGCACACTAGAGCGAAGGCTTTGTAATGGCGTTCCACCGCTGAGGATACCGCTTGAAGGTAGCAGGATGCAGAAGAGAGCTCACCTGCAAGGGATACTCTGCCTGGTCCTCCCCCAGAGGCTGGCAGTCATTGGAGAAGTAAATCATGGCAAAGGAAACGGTGGCTGTCACAGCTGCTACCAGCACAGCCTCCATCACCTGCTGGCAGGGCCGGTGAATATACCTGGGAAGGGACATAGACACAAGGGTGACCAGGACAGCTGGAGCCGCTTCTACACCAAACCATGCTTATAAACAGCTAGCTGTGGATACGAGAGAGCGCCGGAACTCAGCAGTCCAGTAGTAAGCCTGCCAGATATTCTTTTACTGTTTTTTAATACTTCCCACAGAGAGACAAATGTCATTAGAGACACACATACACAGGATTAGACACACACAGGCTGCGCTCTATTGGATTAGAGACTTTCTATTCACTTATCCACGTTACCTTTTCTATTTCTGCAGCTCACCTGATTCTGAAGATGGTCAGCCAGTAGTTGAAGGTGTTAAAGATTGCTCCGAGAATGCCACCTGGAGAACAAAGCAAGAGACAGCGTTCAGCAAACAAACGAGTCGTATACACTGAAGGACTGAGTAACATAACAGCACAGTCCTTCTGACTAAAACACCAGCTTTTTTGTTATAATTGGCACTCAGTGATGCATGCCAGAGATAGAAATAAACAGATGAAAACAAGACTCCCACTGCATAGCAGTTTGATCCATTCCTGGTTTTACTACAAGTTTCATAAGACACACCTGCGCTTGTTACCTACACAATGTGGCTAATCAAGCTTGTATTAAAAACTGGAAGGGGAGAAACCTAAAGATTTCAAAACAATAAAAACAAAACCACTTACCCATCACCCCCATCAATATGAAGACAGGAATTTCGTATATGTTGTACACCATGGCCTGCAAATGTAACAGACACTCAGCATACAATCTACACAATACTCTGTGTGTTACAAAAGATAAAGAAAGGTGCGCATTGTAAACTGTGGGAAATGCATGGGAAAAGAAATGGACAAAAACTGCAATAAAAACCCAGCTGTGCAAATCAACGCAGAGCTAAGACAGATCTACTGGAAATCTGAGTTAGAGAATAACCCCGCACAGAGCAAGGGTCCCTAGAAGCCAAAAAAGCTACAGAGTTACAACAATAAGCACTTGTGGCAGACCAGTCAGTCTGATGCTGCTCTGGGGCAGCTTCAGATCCTGGAAAGCACACTTTAGGAAACCCTTTCTTTATTGGTTTACAATATATTTATTGTTAAGGGCTATTCAGACATGTGCATGCAAGTGTTGTAAATCCACACAGTCAGTGAAAATGACACCCCCCTCTACTCTGATCTAGGGATATAATATTTTATAAAACAATGAAACGCTGTCAAAAACACGCCACCAGGAGAGCAGCTCAGACTCCGAGAGGCCCTGCACTGCTGCGGAGCACTCTGACAACACACAGCTGTCCGGGGAAGAGGAACTAGAGAACACACATTTCAACAGTCCCACCGACAGAAAACAGAAGCCTCTTTATCTTTTGAAAAAAAAAAGATAACTTACAGTCAGCGCACACAGGTACAACTGAACAAGGTTTTCCTGGTGTGTGTCAATTTTAAGGCTTCAATCAAAACTCAAGCCTTGATTACTCCGGTGCAAAGCTATGCCTTCCAGACCACGTTAACACAGGCTCGCTTGCTCACCTCGTTCTCGAAACTCCCGAAGTTGATGAGACCCGGGTTCGACAGGTCTCCCACCTTGCCATGGTAGATACCCAAGAAGAAGTTCAGGGTGAACGTGGACACCATGGACGCAAAGAACTGAACAGAAAGGAGAGTTTGCATTAGCCCTCTGGAACTCAGAGTGACGCGCTGCTCCGTGCAGAACCTGTGCGCGTTTCTTCACCTCGGAGTTCTGGTGCTGATCACCGGGGAGCTGATCACCCAACGCAGTGCCTCATTCCTGGACACCCCTGGGTCTGTGGACATGGTTCAATGTGAGGGAATGTGATGCTGGCTACGGACACAGTGTCGGCAAAAGTTTCAATCCTGCAACCCTGAGCGGAACACCCCGTCTCTCTCTTAAACCACGCTGTAAATCATCATGAACAGCGCTGCCATTTTGGGATGTGTGCTAATACCACTGGAGAATGACACTGTCTAAGCCAGGCCTCCAGAACCCCTGGACCACTTTACACCCTTACTATTTTAAATAAAATAAAAAAAAACATATCAAAAGGTTCTGGGATTGAAGTCGGTACAGAGCGAGAGCACTGAACTGGGCTCTTTAACGGTTACTTACAATTCTCCACGTCAACATCTGGTTCCAGAATGAAGCCCCTTCCTCCAAACTGAACAGCACCCCACCTAAAAAGCCCCAAAACAAACCCGTTAGACGCAATCTGATCGTATCCTGCTGGCGAATCCACACTCAACGTGCCGTGCACAGCATCTTCCATAGCGTTGCGGACAGACACTCGCCCGCTCCTGTGCCGCTATGATGCGGAGATGGATTCTGGCTCTTACCGACTGGGGCACCGAATGCAGCTGACACTCCGGCAGCTGCTCCTGCCGACACAAAATCTCTCTTCTCTGTGTCCCTGCGGAAGTACTCGAAGATCTGAAACACAGAGCACAGCAGGGCAGTCAGGCTAGAGAAGAGGCACGTTGACCTATACAGTAACAGAGTGTTCTATATAAACATACACAAACACACACAGATATTTACAAACCTTAAAATCTCTCTTTAAAGACGTGGATCTGCCCTGGGAAATGCCAGCAGCTATAACAGCTCCGGAGTGGATCATCGGCCCTTCCTACAACACACAAACCGCAGGCATTTTTAAAGATAAAGCTAGAAGGCACAAAGGCAGAAGCCTCCTGGACTTTACCCTGGAGTTTATCCACCAGGATCTATCTTAGTTTTGTAGCTGACAGTAAGGTGTTCACCTTTCCCACTGCAAGACCTCCAGCTACAGAGCAGATCACTCCAAACACTTTGATAACGAGAGTCTGGAAAACAAAACAAAATTATGACAACAGTTAAGTCTTACAATATCTAGGATTCTTCGAGCTCACTGCTGTGGCATTTTGAAACATGACATTTACGCTACAGCCGTCACTCAGCAAGGCACTTACTTATCACTTACTTTTTAGATGAAGATAAAGATCTAGTGTCAAGATTAGCGTGATGAATGCAGCACACAAGCCACTGTCATTGCTCTGAAGCCTCATGGTCTGCAACTTACGAGTCAACTCATGTAGCCTTAGTTAGGACTCACCTTCAGCCGAACCACATGGGGAATCTTCACTCCATTGAGATAGCACTTTATCTGGGGGATGCCACTTCCAGCAGCTGCAGGCTATGAAAGGAAGTTATGGGTTTAGCAAAGAACAGCTTGGGGGGGGGTGGGGGGTACATGCCAACTGCTCGCAGATAGCAACATGCGGAGCTTCAGATACCAACACTACTCAAGCTTGTATTAAAAACCTGGCAAGTGTGAAACTGCATAGTCCTATTGCCATCCCTGGCATACTATACCTATTGGTGGTTTTCAAGAAGCTCAAGAACAGTGAAGATACTGCTAGATGACGGGTATGTACAGAGAGCCACGTAAACACAGAAAGCTCAGCCTTACCTCAAAGAAGGCAACCATGACAGAGCCGACCATGACGATGGCTGCGTTGACAGCAGCCCACAGTATGAGCGATATGGAGAGACCGCCAGCTACAGTGAATGTATCGATATCTTGGTGGGGTTTGTTAAAGGAACACTGCATTCATTCAGTGAGGTTCTGTACCAGAGAACACACAGCATGTAAAGCAATGGTTTTTGTAAAAATAGATACAACAAAGAGAAACACACACACATGTTGTGACTTCTCCATGAAAAAGACACTGCAGAAGGTTGCCCAGGAGGTCTCAAAGGATACTGTGTTTGACTACATTGTATTTGACCCCAGCCAGCTTCTCCACCGCGATGTCGATGAAGCAGGCGACGAGGCCAGTGAGGATGCCAATGAGAGCACACACCACCCAACGGCTGATCTCCAGCATGCGAAACTCCTGCACAAAACAAAACCCCTTAGAATGAGCACTGACTAGAGAGAAAGACGGGCCTCTCTGTTTTATTAGGATGGGCTTTTTCAAACCGATACAGTATTTATTTCTTTTATTTTTAATGGTCATGTTAAAGGTCTGGGTTTTCAATTCACCAGGAATGACATAAAAAATAAAGACAAATGCGTCAATGCTGCCGTTTAAGAACTACCCCACAATCCCTCTAGCAGGTGGCGCTGTGACCTTCGGAGGACTGTAGCGCCCTCTGTGTGAACACGCAGTGCATAGAAGGACATTACTCGAACATGCAGACAGTGTAATACCACTCCGATTCCCTCACCAGGGAGCTCATCCGCCTCTCCTCCTCCAGAAACAGATGGTTCTCACTGTTGTCATAATCCAGGCTCTGAAACACAGTCATCCATTTGTTTACTTTCAACAGGTCTGAAGAGCCACAGATTGAAATATCACTGCACTTAACTACAGAGGGGATGGAAATAATAAACTGCATAGCAGTTTGATCCATTTCTGGTTTTACTAGGAGATTAAGACACACCTGAGCTTGTTACCAATACTCTGAGGCTAATCAGGCTCATTGTAAAACCTGGACTGGGGGAAACCGCTCTGCAACAGGAGTCTTACTTCCAACCCAGCCGGCATTATCATTAGAGGGTAGCTAGCTGTAGACGCAAATGAGGTAACTACAAAAACAAACAAAAAGAAAAGATTCCACAGTATTTATTTGATTTTTTACCTCATATTTTGAGGAAAGGAGTTTTTCATTGTGTGGGATTTCTTTCAGAGGACTTGTTTCTGCGTCCTGCATAAAATAGAAAAACACACATAAACATGAGACATCAAAAACCTTGATATTTATCCGGGAATGCATCAGTGTAGAGAGGAAACAAGAGACAACAACCGAAACAGTAAAACACCAACACATACGAGCATGTCTGTACCCCACACAGCAACAAGTATTTCAGACTGGATCCCAGGAATCCTGTGAGGTTCCATTGGGATTTACCACAGACTTACCCCACTGCTCTGGTCATCCAGATCCACGGAACTCAGCCTCCTCAAAATACTGGAATTCGAAAACTGACAAGAAACACAGCACACAAATAAATACATGAATCAATAAATCCATACATACGTTCAACTAAAACAGAAATTAAGCAACGATAAAATTATACAAAAAACCTGCAGTTTTTTTTTTTTTTTTTTTTTTAATACTATTTGTATCTATGTTAAAGTTGAAAACTAAAAGTACTACAATTACCCGCCTACATCTGTGGTATGGCACCAGCAACAACAAAAAAAGAAGAAAAAAAAAGGGCAGGGCTCTTATTTTTAAATATCATCTTAAATCATTTTTCGTCGCCAGTTCATCGAGCCTCCACACAGGACACATGCTGTTACAATGGAGTGTGGTTCGCTTTCAAGGGAGAACACCCCCCTGTCCAAGACAAAGCAAGTGTTCTAGTGCTTTTGCATGCGTGTTAAAAACTCTGGTTTATAATCTGGATTTCGGCAGAACCATTCTGCACACTCTCCACGGTCAGTGACCCGTGTTATATGCCAATGGCATGACAAGACAGCCGTTAAACATGCTGTATTCTGCTGTGCAAAGCTGTCTCAGTTTCAAAGATAAGACCCTTGAACAGGGCAAACACAGTCCTCCTATATGGATCATTGCCGAATTAGAACACTTGAACGGAACAAAAAGAACTCGGCACTACACTGTACACTCCCTATGGAACCGCGGCGCATAACACACTTCATGAAGCACTCTCTGCTGATGACACACTTGTCACTTGGTTAAATATCAGCCACTGCTGAGTCAGTTCCTGCACTGAGCACACAGGCAGTACACCACAAACCCAATCAGTTAAAACAGTAGCACTGTTCTTAGACAGGAGCTGGTGGAGATATGATCTGATCTACACCCTGCACGATCTCTCCCCTTTAAGGACAGCTTTCTGCTAAAACTCCTTAAAGTGCCTAGAACTGCTCCAGGACTTTCAAGCCACTGCGCCTTCTGACAAATTGGAAAACTCTGTCTTGGAGCCCTGTGGCTGCTGCAGGAGATGGATATACTGCGATAGTACAGATCGCTGGCACACTGTGGGCTGCAGCTCCTAGTCTACGGGAATCCAGGAGCACATTTAAAAACACCAAGCTACAGACGAGACACAGAGACTCCCTGCTTGTCCTACCGTGGAAATGGGAAAGCGTGCAGCATCTTTACCCCCGTCACTAACACAATCAACAGCAACATCCCCTGTACAATCAAATTGCACAACTAAAATGAACAAGCTGATTTAATTCTGAAGCCTCAGAATTCAGTTACACCACTAATACTGTACATGTAGCACAACCACCAGTGCTTCTCAGTGCTGAGACAATAAAATATCCTATCCAAGTTAACTTCCTCAATCACTGCAGTAATGTTTACACAAAGGCTATTGAAGAACCTGTGAATCAGAATGCGGAAGACGCTACATACAGGGGGTCCGTTCCAGGTCCTGTGTGTTAGTCTGGAGCTCACCCTGCTGCACTGTAACTGAAAACTTATCAAAACACATATTTTTAAAGCCAGAAGTTTCCCAAAGGCACATGTTCTTGATTAAAATGGTTTTAAAGTCTCAAGGCGTGGTTTCCAGACTCCCTACAGTTGCTGTAGCACACGGGGGTGGAAGGAGCCCCTACTCTTCTTGCCTAATCTCTTTCGGGAACAGGCAGGCTGGCAAAGCAGAAGTTCCAGTCAAAGGCTTCCTCTTTGTGGAGTGCAAGCACATCAGCAGGGCTCTGCTGTGACTGGAATCTGCACTGTATGAGGCGGGTCTTCAAGGAAACCTGCGGAGCAGCTGTGGGATGAACTGGGGTGTGGGGTGTGGGGGGGTCGTCAGCACCGGTAGCACAATTGCAACTGGCAGAGGTGTGGGTATAATGTAGTCAAAGTGACCCAAAAAAGTGAACCTATGTACAGAACGTGTTTCCCCGACCACACAGCTTTCTGTATTAAAATTAAATTCAAATACTTACGAGTGGGTGGCTGACACCAGGACACAGCTTAACACGAAACAGTCACTTCAACTAAAGGGTCGTGTCGTTAGTTTAGCTTGGAAATGCTTGTGGACGCAGTTAGCGATCTGTATATTATTATAAATGAATACGCTACAACACAATAATAATAATAATAATAATATAATAATAATAATAATAGCACCAGCGCAATAACTGCACAACGAATGTGCAAAAAGCTCTTCTTGTTTCTCAAACTACGACCGGACTTCTGTTTTCGCTATACTTGCGACAAACGCCTGTGCTATGGGATGCCATGTTGTCACGAGTGATGTACAGCTGTGATAATATCTGCTGGGCTAGAGAAAGCAGGCAGCCCCCCCCTCTCTCTGTGCTGAACCCGGTCCAGGAACCCGGTCCATCACCCCGGTCCATCACCCCGGTCCAGGAACCCGGTCCATCACCCCGGTCCATCACCCCGGTCCAGGAACCCGGTCCATCACCCCGGTCCAGGAACCCGGTCCATCACCCCGGTCCATCACCCCGGTCCACGAACCCGGTCCATCACCCCGGTCCAGGAACCCGGTCCATCACCCCGGTCCATCACCCCGGTCCCCTCCGCGACCCCTCCTCCTATCTATACCTGTCTGGAGTACCCCGCAGTGTCTTTGCCAGCTCCGTTTAGGAGCGGAGTGCTCTCTCCGGTTCCCTCGTCCCGGCTGGACCACGACACTTTCTTGGTGACGTTAGCCATGCTGTCGAGGAGCAGAGATCCGGTTCGGCTCTGTTTTTTGGGCGACGGTTTCAGGCGCTCCCCATTAACAGCGACCACCCCTGTACGCGTTCAGGAGACAGACTCCCACGGCAAAGGGAACCCCCTAACCCGTGTGAAGCAAAAGCTGACTACGCAAAAGCGCCGCGACCAAAGTGCTCGGAGCAAGCGCATGCTGGGAAATGTAGTTCGACTTGCTGCATATTCCAAAACCAGCGCCCATCGCGGTGTAATAATAATAATAATAATAATAATAATATGAAATGACTGATAGCCTGTGCAGTAGAAGCAGTTTGTAATTTTTTTGCAAGTACGGTTTGACACCATTACACAATATTTTTAAAAAGCGTCATCATTAGAATACAGAACTCACTTGCTCCATACCTGGTTTTTATTATGCTTAATAAGAAACACCTGAGCTTTGCACCTGTGCACTAGGGCTAATCAAGCTCGAAGTAAAGTCTGGCATGGCTGAAACTGCTCTGCAATAGGAGATTTCTATCCCTGGTAGCTCTAGCACTGCCGTGTCGACCTGCTTCTGTATCTCCTTGGCGCTCTGGTCTGGCTGCAGTGACTTATCCTGATGGTCTCAGAGTTCACAAGCGAGGAAAGAGCAGAGACCAGCAGAAGGTTGCAGCATGCCCTGGCTTGGGTCAGTAGCAGTACAATAGCACTTGGCTCTTTCCTCTCATTCCTGAGCTCCACTGATCTTCCTAATCTAATCTCATTGCCCCCACAGGGGTCCACCTTGCATAGGGCTGCACAGTGTAGAATGCAACCTGAGCTGATACAGGTTTGCAGCTCAGCTGGTCCAGACGCTCCCAGTGCAATCCTGAATCAAGACGTGACTAATCGATTGGGGTTGTCAATTGCAGAAGGAAACCCTTCAGTGCTGAACCGCATTGATTTCATCTGACGAGACAAAGTCACTTTGCTATCAAGGCCTGTACTGTAGGTCCAAATATAAAAGTTTTGGCTCCATCGAGTGCACAGAGTTTCTGTCAGTAAGCTAGGTGTCATTGACCTGGAAAGCGAGGGACATGTTAATAAAACATCAGGGCTTGATTGAAAGCAGGGTCCGCTTCTCTGATGCTGAGACACCAGGACATGGGCAGGCACGGCTAAATTATATTGCCCAGATTCTGGAATTAAAAGTTGTGTGATAGTTTATGTATTACAGACACCAACAGAGACAAGGCAAGGCAATAAAAGTGTTTGAGCAGCTGCTTCCTCTGTGTCACTTGGGCAGGTGACACTTCAAGGGCATTTGTAGAGTGACATCATGTTTCAGCTCTGGGAAACTGGGATTAAGGGTTGCGGTAGACTGCGGAGCGTCGGTGTCACTCAGATCGAGAGAGGAAGATCAGTCTAGACTGTGAAGGGATCAGTCTGGCCTTGGGGCAGCCCTGCACCACACTGTCCCTTGCTGGGAGGATGTTGCCTCTAATGCAGGCCTGGTGTGTTCTTGTAACCCTGTTCAAAGAAGCCTGCCAGTGTGAGGTGTATATGTGGTCGCTCTGATTAATAGATCTGCCCGTGACCCCATCTCAAAAGGGGTCTGCATTCCTCCCAGGGTGCAGAACGGAAGCAAGGAGGCTGAGCTTCAGTTAGACGAGTTCTGCAGACGCCACTGGAGCAGGAGGGCTCTCTCTCTCTCTCTCTCTCTCTCTCTCTCTCTCTCTCTCTCTCTCTCTCTCTCTCTCTCTCTCTCTCTCTCTCTCCACCTTCCTTCACATGCTCACAGGGAGGCTGTTGCTGTGTGTGCACTGCCAGGAGCACAGTGTGGAAACAGAGGTATGCTTTGTATAACTACTGGACCTCATGTCCATTGCATTTCATCTGTTTCTACCATCCAGGTGTTTAATGAATTAGGAAGCTGGCTCAGTCTCCACACACAGCCCTTTCAATGCATCTCAGTCAAAATTAGAGTAGATTATATCAAATCCAATGCCCCTGTATTACACTGTACACAGCTCCCCTTTACGAAGCCCCCGGGGGGGTTATGGTAGGGTCACCCTGAGAGGCAGTGGGAGGGTCACACTGTCTCTCACTGATCCATCCTGGTGACAGGTGTCAGAGAAGCATGCTGAAAGGCTTGCATCGTGACCCCCTATCAAGGCGGCAGCTCCTGAATGCACAACACCTGGAGGGGTGTCACACCGATACAGAGGAGACACAATTCAGTGTTAGCATCGGAACACGATTCTTTTTCATTCTTTGTAAATTGACGATTTTCTTAATCGGTTGTAATCTTGCTGGCAATCGTTGCTGTATATTTGAACGCTTGTTTGTTGCAGTAAGTAATGCTCCCAAATTCTCTACACAGAATGAAGCTGGCAGCCTCTTAAAAGAGAACAAATATCTGTAAATGTTTCCAAAACTAGAAATTCAGGATGTGAGATTAACATCCCGCGCATGGAACAAATGCTCCTCTTGTTAGCATTGCATGGAACAGTTTATTTTAACAAGCCACTGGTTCAAAACTTTGCGTTAGTGACTGCACTGAAGCAAGAAGTAAAACAAGAACACGCTTCAATGGAATGGAAGAGTTCTACCGCCCTCTGGCGCACAAATCGGAACACTGCGGGTGAATTTGAAGAACAGATTTAAATGTGTAATATTTCCGGTAGAGGGCAATATGCAGCACGCATTGAGCTTTTCTTCTCCAGTCCTTTCTTTAGTCGGTTTCCTGCATGGCAAGCTTACTGAAGCATTCAGCGAAGCGCGCCCTCTCAGGTATGTGCAGCATAAACAAAAGCTGATTTAAGATTAAAAGTAAACTTTAAAAGCAACGACTGCGTTTCATAATAACGCGCTTCATTGATTGGTCACCGGTTTTCTTTCCCACGCCTGTTGTCAGACGAACGAGGCGATAGTGTTTAGAAATTAGGACAAAGGTCAACACTGGACAACATATTAACTGTTCGTTTGATTGGTTGCATGCAAGCAAGCTATTTTATAGGACTACGTACACGTTATATTACACGTTTAAATAAATAAATACAGTATATTTATATATCAGAAATGGTAATATTTTGTAGAACTGCATTAGTTTATTGTGATATTGCTAGTTTTGTTTCATTTCTTTGCAGTAGTAAATGTGCTCTACAAAAATGTATAGCTGACGTTTTAAAGGGCTAATCCAGTTATGATCAAGACACAGAGATCTAGAGGCTGTCTCGTCTGGGTGTGCACAGCAGGCTTGGGGGTCTCCAGTGTCTGCAGCCTTGTCTCCTCCCACACCAGAGGAGCGCCTCCACCGGCAGCAAGATCCTGGTAGAGATGGACGACAGCACAGGTAGGTACCCAGCACCTGAGAACAGAGGGGGCGGCCTGTCTGTCTGATGGGCGGTAGCAAAGGTACATACCAGCTGCACGACCCCTGCACCCGAGAACTGTCTGTCTGGTTGATCCTGAGAGAAGGTGAGCTTGTTTGTAGTAAGCTGCTATATCTTAAGGACCTTCCAGCCTCTATAATAGTTTGCATTGAGATTTTGCTACAGGGATCTCGGTGTGCATGCCACTGTGTAAACCGGCTTTGAGACAGCAATGTTTGGTCTGTTATATTCTAGATCAGCTCAGTTTAATCTAGATCTA
>NC_054560.1:9353030-9400530 GCF_017654505.1 Polyodon spathula
AGAAGGATGACTTCGACTGGGAAGTGGTCGCTGACAGCAAGAGCCTGCAGAAGAAATCGGTGCATGTCAATGGTTTCAGAGACCACCTCAAGGCAGTAGTCTGTCTGTAAAAACCACACCGCTCTTTCTGTGGTATGGGTTTGAGAAACAGGCGATACGAAAAAAAAAAACAGCTAGGATATTTTTACTAGCCAGCAGCCTGGAAATACTGCCCCCCCCCACCTTCATATAATATATTTGAGACTCTGTCTCCTGTAGCCAGGTCACTGACATGGTCCTTCCCTCACGTACACATTGAAACACCAGACTGAACACGTGGCATTGGTCTGGTTGAGATACGAGTGTGGAGGAAAAGAAGGTCAAATCCCAGTTGCATGGAGGCAGAGCTGCAATAATAGAAATGAGAAGGAAACCCTTACTTGATCTTGAGTTAATTTCAGTACGGTCTGGAAGTCGTAGACCACGGAGGACCCAGGAGAGACTGTGTTCTTCATGGCTGATCCACTGGCAACGATCCTGTTTAATGCAAGTTATAGTTAAGTTAGGCTTGGGGTTGCCACTTGAGCCTGTGATGGTTAATCGCAATAAAAGCAGGTGTTTCAGAGTAAGAATACAGAGGAGACTATCATCATGCATTTGTGATGAAGAGAGTTTTATTTGTCCTGATATGAGGTCACAGTGCATGAAAGGGTTAATATAGAAGCTGCATCTCCCTGCTCAGACAGTTTGAGTTCCTAACAGGGCAGAACAGCAGCTCTCTCCAGTAAAACCTTGCTGCGTTTTAGTTTCCGTCCTGCCCCTGTGTCAGAAGGGTTTGCTCCCTGCCTGCCTTCCATACCTGTCGTACGGGCACTGTGTGTTGGTGACGGTGGTGTCTGCACTGTCAGGGATGAGCCACTCAAACCGGGGGTCCGTGCGCAGCCTGATCCGGGGCCATTTGGAGGGCGTTATGTAGGAGCAGCCAGCATTAAAGTCTCCCATCAGCAAAATGTCCTGCAACACAGGAGGACACGCCCGTCACCATGGGAACACAGGAAGCAGCATGGGGTTGAATAAAACCACATCACTTACGTCTGTCTGCCACCGTGACACCAAATCCGTGCAGACGTCGTAGAGAGCGTCGATTTCCTGCATGGCACAGCTGGGAGAAGTGTGCTGGGGAACGACAGCGAACTCTCTGACAGCTGCAGGGAAGCAAGACAGTCGGTCAAACTGTATGATACGGTTCTTACAGAAACAGATGCCAGCTATCGCAAGAAGGTGTAGCGCTCATCAGCAATTGCTGAGGCGGTGGTCAAGAAAGAATGGATGTGCTGCATTGAAGCTGGCCCCGTGCAGCAGGTACCTGAGTGAGGAGAGGAGAACTTCACCACGAAAGGCTCTCTGTTGAAGGTGTCGTTGCCGCAGGGCTCACACCCGTCGTCATAGTGATAGCTGTCAATCACCGCCACCCTTTCATCTCTGACAGGAAAACAGCAATCTGCTTTAATGCAGGGGTGGAAGTGCATCTCCTGGTGCATAGCAGTTTGAGCCGTTCCTGTTTTTTCTAGAAGTTAAGAACACACCTGTACCTGCACACTGGGGCTAATCAAGCTCGTAGTGAAACCTGGACACTGCTATGCAATAGGGCTCTTATTTCTATCCCTGTAATGAGAGTAGTCAGCGATGCTCTGCCCTGCATTGCTTTGATGATAACAGACCAGCACGATGTTACAGAAGATGATATGAAAAGATAGGAGATACGCTTTTAGAAGCAGCCACTATGCATGCTTACCTCACGTACGTCTTGAAAGGATTTGCTCCTCGTCCACTCTCTAAGCTAGAATTGTGGGCAGGATTCCACCACAATTCGGTTATTTTGAATCGATAGCTCATTCCCGTAGCACACAGCAGCAGGCTTTGTTACACAGCCAGTTTCTATACTTCATGCAGCGAATGATTTAACCCTTCAGAATATTCATCACAGCTTTTCAAACACAATTGCGTTTTTAAATTTGATGACGTGTTAAAACTTTCACAGATCCTGCCCGGTACTTTGAATTATGTTACCATTTAAGCCCATTTACCTTTCTATAAAAGCAACACACTGGTGCCATTAGCCTGTAAAACCCAGTGTGGCAGATGGGATTACTTGTGTAGCCTGGCTCTGGACAGATAACTCTGCAAAGAATGGTTGCAGCTCCTACTCAGTAGAGAAGAGCCAGCGAGTGACAGCAGGTGTACCTGTAGATGAAGAGGTAGCGCTCGGTGTAAGTGCTCCGTCCCAGTGGATCACTCACTATGTGACGGTAAACGTGCTGGGATCCACTGGAGGAAGGGAGAAGAAGAGCTTGTTAGACAGAGTGGTTTAAACTGGGGCTACTGGGTCACAGACTAGATGCACACAGATTTGACTTCTATTCAAAAAAGAATATATTTTTTTTTTATAAATACTTTAGAATTGTGCATGTGTTCTATGCACTGGGTGGCAACTTTACACATAAGGTGTAGACTTCTATTTTCACAAAGCTTTAACTGCCTGGTTGATTTCTCATTCTATACAAGGTTTACGATGCCCAGTGTGTGAAAACGATTACAGAAACCTGTGCAAACTTCTGTCATTGCAACTTGCTGCCAGCTGTTTGTGCAGTAAAGGTGAGCGCTCACCTGTTGAGTTTCCTCATGAGGGTGTTCGTGGCAGACAGGTCAATGTCACGCACTTCCTGAATGAGCACGATGTCATACCTCTGCACAATCTATCAATACACAGATCAGATCACATCAGATTTCTGCTGTTCTCACTGTCTCTGTAAAGCACAGAACACATACAAATTGCATGAAATGAGAGCATGTGCAATTCAAGATAGGGTTATAAACTGTAACTAATCAACAAACACGTAAACTACCTGGTAGCAGCAGTTCAAGTGTTGTTTTTTTATGTTAAAATGATTCCTCTCTAAAAAATGCTGCTTTGCTATCAAGGTAAATGCACAGGATTGCAATATACTTTTAGTGTTGGCCCAGCAACCCCTACAATAAGTAGAAATGTAACTTTCAGTTTTAATACACAGTTCTTCTGTATAATGGACCCTGCACCACTCAGCACCTCACCTTCACAATGATGTCCATTAAAGTGACGTTGGATGCTTTCTTGTCCCCAAAGGACTTGATGTTGAAGGCGCCTATCAGCAGTGAGCAGCTTGCCCTCTCCACACAGGCCACCAGCAGCATCGTCACACACAACCCTCTGAGCAGCATCCTGCAGCACACACAGAGAAATACTGTACTGTACCACAACATGAGACACTGCACTGTAAACACTATTTATAAAATATGAATATATAAATATGTATCATCTGTATATTAATGAGCTCACAATCAAGTTGATGCGGCCAAGTACTAAGTACTCCTTATTATCTACCTGGATCTCAGTGCTCCTTATTATCTGCCTGGATCTCAGTGCTGCTTATTATCTACCTGGATCTCAATACTGCTTATTATCTACCTGGATCTCAGTGCTCCTTATTATCTACCTGGATCTCAGTACTGCTTATTATCTACCTGGATCTCAGTACTCCTTATTATCTGCCTGGATCTCAGTGCTGCTTATTATCTACCTGGATCTCAGTACTGCTTATTATCTACCTGGATCTCAGTGCTCCTTATTATCTACCTGGATCTCAGTACTGCTTATTATCTACCTGGATCTCAGTACTGCTTATTATCTGCCTGGATCTCAGTACTGCTTATTATCTACCTGGATCTCAGTACTGCTTATTATCTACCTGGATCTCAGTACTGCTTATTATCTGCCTGGATCTCAGTACTGCTTTTTATCTACCTGGATCTCAGTGCTCCTTATTATCTACCTGGATCTCAGTACTGCTTATTATCTACCTGGATCTCAGTATTCCTTATTATCTACCTGGATCTCAGTACTGCTTATTATCTACCTGGATCTCAGTACTCCTTATTATCTACCTGGATCTCAGTACTGCTTATTATCTGCCTGGATCTCAGTACTGCTTATTATCTGCCTGGATTCTTGTCCTGTCCTCTTCTGTATTGCCAGCAGCGATGGGGAGCGATCTCTTGGTCTGGCTGTGATGCTTTTTATATATAGTGGCCTTCAGTGACAGATGCCCAGGCAAGGGCACTTCTTGGAAAATATGATAAGGGTAGGAAATAAAGCATGTTTGTTCAGCTACACGCTCAGCAGTGCAAACAACAACAAAAAAAAAACGGCCAAACACGGCAGGAATGTGCATGTAACCGACTCTAGCTGTCTAGCTGGAAGTGTTGCTGAGAGGCCACCTGTGTTGCAGAGGCGGCCCATCGCTTCATATAGCTGGAAGGAATGTATTGATTCAAGAAGATGTAACCACCTGCTGCTAGGTAAAGAAGACAGCATGACAACAAGAAAGCCTGGACAGCCCCAAGTAAGCATTCGGTCAAACAGTTTTAATCCAGATGCCAGTTTAATCTATTGCATGATACAGCCCAGTGAGGTCATCTGCTTTCATCCTGTATTTCGGGACTTTTGTAGGTTGTTAACCCCTGGTAGAAATGTTTGATTTATAAACCATCCATGACCTGGTAAAGCTAGCACATTGCAGCACCTCTACTCCATTGCAGCCTCACGTGCTATGGAGGTCATTTCAAAGTATTGGTTGTTATTTTTATTGTTTATTTTGTTCAGGTAACACAGCTGCGTGGACCAAGAAAGATAAATACTGCAGTTCAAACTTCAAATAAAATTCACATTCCCCTGCTTTTGACCAGTGTTGAACAAGCAGATAAACAGCTTTAGACATTCCCAGGCCGATCACTCTCGTCTGGTAATCATTCCTAACCTACTTTCCAGGACGATATGTAACCCGACACTTCGTTAATCAAATGCACGCCTGCTTAGTTAACCCTTCAAGAGCGAGGTGTTCCCGAACTCTGTACTCTCTCGCTGGTAACTCTAGCCTGTTTTCAGTGTCTGTCCCAGTGAACAGGGAACCATGCATGATATTGGTAACCCTATATCAACATGCAGATGAATCTTTCAGATATATATTTTTTTATTTGGTGTGCACTAAAGCAGGAATGGAGGGTGTCAGGGGAGATCGAGCCCATAGACATCTAAACTGCCCACCCCGGGTGCCTTTTGGGACAATGTAAACGAACTGGACAGCCAGCAAGGTCTAGCTTTCCTCTCATGTCTCAGATGCGTTGCCGTTGATCCCTATTCCTATAGCATACCTTTCTTAGTGTCTTCCATACATAGATATACGTATGACGAAGTCAGAATTACAGACAACAATCTCTCTGACTAAGTTAGCACAGACCGGTTCACGCTGTCAATAGACCGGCTTCGTGCATCTTGGTTTGTTCCAAAAAGGATTCCGTACTACAGCTTCACCGCAGCGCTATATTGGGGGACTCGTTGTGTGTTGCAAATACGTTACTTTATATGTATTTATTTTTTATTGTTTTGATCGGTTAAAGTTGAAGGATGTCGGGGTAACACGGGATAAACACAGGTAACAACCAGTCGACACTGAACGCCGCTTGTTAATGGCTGAGAGGTCGCTAAATGTTAGTGAATTTCACCGCTTCCCCCTGTCAGGCCTGTACAGGAACTGAGTCCCGGGGCTGACCTGAGCGGTTTAACCGAGATCGGGAGGCAGGTTCCCGGTCAATACTTTATGGTTGTACCTGGATATTTAAAAAAAAAAAAAAAAAAAAAAAAAAGTTACTTTTTGTTTGTTTCTTGTTTGAACAGCGTGTGACCACCTGTTATAGGTTGTATAGCAGTGGTTATGCAAGGAAATGTAATTAATACTGAGTGATTCCACAGACCGGTTATTAGAAGCATTGGCATCACTCCTGGTCTGTGTTTCAATCCATGTTCTGTATCGTTAATTGAAACAATTAAACCTCCACCGGACCTTTAAGCAGATCCATCTCTCATTTTCCGCGTTAAACTGGAGTGGAATTACCCTCCAACACCGCGATTGTACACAAGCCTGTGCTTTAACTGAGGGTTTTATTTTGTGTTTTGTTTTTGAAGACGTGTCTGTAAGAACCTAGTAAAATAAAACATACATTTGCAGAAGTACTGCAGATTTTGAGTGGCAGCAAAAATGGAGCAACAAACCCAGCGCCGGACAAAGAGAACATCTGACAATAACAAATACAGCAAGGTACTTTAACAGCTTCACGTGTGTTTCAGGGGGATCGATCTGGCTTATTGATTAAAAAGTTTACAGAATCGTTTAACTGTCGTTTTCAAAGGTTAGGTTTTACAGAACCCAGCTTCCATATTATGTATAGAACAATGTATATTTATATAAGTTACATATTCTATGATGCAAGTAGTTTATTATTATTATTATTATTATTATTATTATTATTATTATTATTATTATTATTATTTTTTAAAAGGACCGATTGGCTAACCCAAGCGCCAGACATGTCGCGGTTTAAACCCGATTCTTTTGAAACCCTTGCTCCGAACGAGGCGGGTAGTTCCGATCAGGGAAAAGTCGTTTTGATAACTATTCTGACCCCTGGGGGAAATTTTAAGTGTCTTAGAAATCTGGGTTAACACACATATATATATATATATATATATAGGATATTGTATGAGAGACATAGGGTACCTACGCGACTCACTCAAACGTGGTTTCGTTGCAGGATGCAATGAGTGACATGCGGCACTCTCTGCTCCGCAGGGATGCGCTGAGTGCTGCGAAGGAGGTGCTGTACCACCTCGACATCTACTTCAGCAGCCAGCTGCAGAATGCCTCCGTCCCCAATGTGGAGAAAGGAACCATTGAACTGGTGGAAGAATTCATATTTCATGTTGCTAAAGAACGAAACGCTCAGCCGAAGGTAACAGAAAGCAGGGGACTGCCACTGGGAATCCCAGCACTTGCAAGAGATTCTGTGCCAGTCATGCCTGTGTTTTTTATCTGAGCTTGGCTGTCTCGTTAAACTCATAATGAAACCAGGAATGGATCAAACTGCTAAGCAGTGGGAATGTTAGTCCCATCCCTGCTCGGATCCCCATTACTAACTCAGCTGAAGTAAGAGGCTGCTGCACTGATTGGTCATTGAGCGGCTTTGCTAACCGGATTGTGTTTCCTCCTCACAGAGGCTGAACTCCTTACAAGAGCTGCAGCTGCTGGAGATCATGTGCAGCTACTTCCAAGAGCAGAGCAAGGACGCGGTGCGGCAGGTCATCTTCTCCACCCTCTTCAGTCCCCAGGGGAATAAGGCGGACGACAGCCGACTGGCGATGCTGGGCAAACTAGTCTCCATGGCTGTGGCTGTCTGCAGGGTCCCAATCTTAGAATGCGCTGCCTCCTGGCTGCAGGTGAGGCTGAGGAATATTAGATCAACCTTTGCAGTGCCTCGATGTCAGGGCAGGGTTACTGGCGGGTTGCTGATCCTAGTGGCTTTTTTTATCACACCGGCTTCACAATGATTCCGAACACTTAATGCAAAAAGGATGACAAGTTAGAAGACCCTGTTTTCTGATGCGCTCAAATGAATGTGTAAATGAGCATTTGTGAAGCACTGACAAACTGTAAAGCGTCATCCGGAAATCCGTTAATGTGCGCGCTTCTCCAGATGCGATGCAAAGATCAACTTTTCCGCTCTTGCCTTTCAGAGAACCCATGCCGTCTACTGTGTCAGGCTGGCCAGGGTCCTGGTTGATGATTACTGCAGCTTGGTGCCGATGTCAATTCAGACTCTCAAGCAGATCTTCAGTGCCAGCCCTAGATTCTGCTGTCAGTTTATCACTGCCGTCACTGCGCTGTACGATCTCTCCACAGGTACTGTAAACTCCCAAGCCACCAGGTGTGTTTCTCACCTGATCAGAGAATTCTTTTCAGTTCAGCTCACTATTGCTCCCTTCTCTCTCTCCTCCACAGATGACCTGATCCCTCCTCACGACCTGCTCGAGATGGTCGTGGACTGGATCTTCGAGGACCCCAGGTTAACCCTTGTCACCTTCCTCAACACGCCCATCGTGACAAACCTCCCGCTGGGCTGTCTGGAGCTCACTCCCCTGGCTGGCCTGGTGCGTTGGTGCGTGGAGTCTCCTCTGTCCTACAAGAGGAACAGGAAGCCCTCGCTGTCCAACGGCCATGGTACCAGCAGCAAGCTCTCCTCTGAGGGCGTGGAGGAAGGCAAGGGCGAGGGGGACTCCCAGCAGCCCCTCTACTCCAAGCTGCACCTCAGCGTACTGCAGGTCCTCATGATGGTCCAAGTGCACTTGGCTGAGAAGGACCTGTACGGGCGCTTCGGGCTGCTCATGTTCGAGCACGTGGTGCAGCTGGTGGAGGAGCTTAGTAGACTGGTGGAAGAGCTCAATCCTCTCAACGCTGCCAGGGAGACAGAGCTGTCCTTGGACAGGCTGGCTCAGTCGCTGCAAGTTGCCATGGCCTCCGGGGCTCTGTTGTGCACCAGAGGTGGGTACTGACCCTTCGTTTGGACTGACCAGTGTGCTGGGTAAACCGTGTGATTGCCACAATACAAACAGTAGTTGCGCATGCTGCCAGTGAGTTCACACTTAACATTTGCAAGCAACTGTAACATACAACAAAATAGAATTAACAAAATGTGTTACATATATGGGTGTGTTACATATATGTTATATATATATATGGGATAGAGCTTGACGGTATTAGCACTAAAGATAATTAAGTCGTAGTTATGCCTTTGTTTTGCTTTTACAGAGGACCTCAGGCCACTGTGTTCTAGGCTGCCCCACAACAAGTAAGTAACAGGTTCTCTGCTGTGTATTGGGATAATCTGGATCATTTAGAGTTATTTAAGCAGTTTTAATTCTCAGCTCTTCCTGTAGGTATTTGAGACCTCCAATTGAAATTAGTGCATTAATGCAATTTATAATATACTGAAAGTGGCAGACTTTGTTACTTGTGAATGGATGTGATTTATTTAAGCTGGTTCACTTGCCTTCCAAACTGATCACCAGGTTGACCTACCTATATGAATGTACATACTACCTCCAGATGTGTGTTTGCACTGTTACAGTTCTGTAACAGCCAGCGTGTGAGGAATGCTCAGCACTGTATCAAATTATTTCGCCTTTCTGTTTCAACAGCCTGCTTCAGCTGGTCCTGTCGGGGCCTGTCCAGCAGCCAGCCCCACACGCTGCCCTCCCGCCCGGGTTCTACCCACACATCCACACACCTCCACAGGGCTACCCAGCCCTCTCAGTGCACCCCACACACCCAGCCCTCCCGCTGCACCCCGCCCACCCCACACACCCAGCGCAGACATTTCTACCAGGAATGGCCTTTCCATACAGACCCATCCGCTAGCAGCAGCAGCAGCAGCAGCATGTGTCCCCTGGAACGCGCTGCACACATTGCTAGAAACATCCCATCTGGACAGCTTGTCAGCAGAGACGTCGATGCAGACGTTGCTGTGACTTGTACAATAGCAAATAAATGAAACTTGCGTGTTCCGTTTTGTATTTGTCTTGCTGGAAGGTTGTAATAAAGTTTTATATGCTAAAGAAACGTGTGTGTGATTTTAATCTGTTTAGATTTTATGTTGTTGTGTATTGAGGTAATTTGGGGGGGGGGGGGTAGTTTACATTATAGTTATAAATGATAGGGGCTAGTGGGTAGTGTTGTACTGTAGATAACCACTATTGGACCGATTCAATTAACAGAGATCACGGACTATTTTGGCAAAGTCTATCTGAATCAAATCGGTATAGTAGTTTGAGACAATTGTTTGTAGGAATTGGCACCCAAGAAGTACCCTGTCCTTAAGAAAGCCTTATCTCAGTTGTGTTTTTATAGCACAACCGGCGTCAGGCTGCAACATTATATATATATATATATATATATATATATAATTTATTTGTTTTAAATCTGACTGCAGAATATCAGCATGACAAGCTCTTTTCACCGGCTAACAGCAATCTCTCGATAGCGAGACAGGAGGGAGGGGGGCCTTTCCGAAAACACCGGAAGGAAGCATCCAGCAGGACTAGCAACTGCAGCGCGGCTCCCAAGTGTGTTTCCCTCAGCTGCGGCTTTATCTGTTTCATTCAAAACAACACGTTTAATTTTATTTTTATTTATTTTTTATCGTGGTGCTAAGGCTGCAGTGAATACAGATAGCGACCATAACGAAGACGCCTTTTATTTACATCGCTCCTGCTGACAGCGCGTAAACAAGGCAGGTTTGTTTATTACATTGTGTGTTATTTAAGTTAGCTACAAATTGACAACTCGTCTTTATTCGCGTGTTTTTGTAGCATAACATTCAAAATATACTTACGATTTAAACCGAGTTGTTGCCCTCATGATATAAAATTGATATATAATGTAAATTAACACAAGGCAGACGTGTTTACTAACTAAAAATAAATACATACATAAAATGAAAACAGTATAAACCCGCTAGTTAAACAAAACTGTTCAAACCTAGTTAGCTAACGACATTGTCATGTCATCCATATAGCCTGCTCTACAGTGATCTGTTACATAGAAACGTGGTCGTGGTATACTAGCACGGATCTATCCATCCGCGCACTGGGGAATGGGATTTCCGTGTTAATTTCAGCTCATCGCTTTCGGCAAACTCTCTGCTCAGAAAAAAAAGTGGTTTTTACTGAAGTAACCCTATTGGTTCCATTGCAAAATTATCTGCCTACTAGGTAGACATTGGTGATAGATAGTGCATTAATGTTCAGCTTTGGCTTTTCAATATTTCATTGTCTTGGTTCAGCTTATTATTATTATTATTATTACAATACTGTGTCAAGACCAGTAATTGAGGAATGTTCTGAGGGGTGGTGCTGTGGCATTGTTTTCAGCACAGGGTATAAATGTTATATAATGTTATATAAATGACTTGTTCTGTGGTTACACAGGTTCAGTGTTCACTGCATCTCAAAAACTCTGGCAGCTGAAATCTTCATGAGAAACTGAGTGGCAGCAGGTCACCTGTCGTGAGTCAGCATTGCAGTGGATTAGAATAAAGGTAATTCAGTTCACTTCAGCAAGCGCAGACCGTCCTGTTTGCTACAATAGGAGATGACGGGCCACATTCATAAAGCACTTCCCACCTGGCTGAGTTTGCAGCCTTTTTTTTATAAACGAAAATCGACTTGCTAATGGCGAAGAACGAGCATGAATCAGCTAAAGGTGCAGGAGCTCTAAAATCACCATTTTCATTATTTATATGAAGCTTTTTAACTGCTCTTTTGTTTTCAAGCACAACAGTACATGCTCTGTGACTGATACTGTGAGGTGCCTTACTGAGCAGTGTGCTCCAGTGACACAGCGTGTTCCTGTCCTAGGTGTGAATGTGACACAGCGTGTTCCTGTTCTAGGTGTGAATGTGACACAGCGTGTTCCTGTTCTAGGTGTGAATGTGACACAGCGTGTTCCTGTTCTAGGTGTGAATGTGACACAGCGTGTTCCTGTTCTAGGTGTGAATGTGACACAGCGTGTTTCTGTTCTAGGTGTGAATGTGACACAGCGTGTTCCTGTTCTAGGTGTGAATGTGACACAGCGTGTTCCTGTTCTAGGTGTGAATGTGACACAGCGTGTTTCTGTTCTAGGTGTGAATGTGACACAGCGTGTTCCTGTTCTAGGTGTGAATGTGACACAGCGTGTTCCTGTTCTAGGTGTGAATGTGACACAGCGTGTTCCTGTTCTAGGTGTGAATGTGACACAGCGTGTTTCTGTTCTAGGTGTGAATGTGACACAGCGTGTTCCTGTTCTAGGTGTGAATGACCGACGTGGTGCCCTCCACTGCGCTCAGCGAGATCAAGCTTCGTCTGCTCTGTCACGATGACATAGACACCGTCAAGCACCTGTGCAGTGACTGGTTCCCAATTGAGTAAGTATTATTGCAGAACTCCCCTGTTATAATGTGTCCCTTTGTTCTGCAGAAAGGTTGTATTTGTGTTCTCGCTGTAGGACACAAACAGCACAGTCTTTGACAGTCTGTGTGACCTGCCTGCGATGCAGCTGCTCCTCTTCTCCACAGGAGTGTTATCCTGCTTTAAAAAGCAGCAGGTTGTTGTCTATCGTTGCATTGCTTTCTTAGCAGTTTGCTGTTCCCTTGCCCTTCCTTCAGGTATCCAGACTCATGGTATCGGGACATCACTTCCAACAAGAAGTTCTTCTCCCTGTCCGCCACACACAGGGGCAGCATCCTGGGAATGATAGTGGCTGAAATAAAGGGCAGAACGAAAGTACACAAAGAGGTAAGCACAGTCTTCATTATTTTTTTTCAGTTAAATTTAAAAGCATTTTTATTTTTGCCGATCTATCACAAGTTAAGAAGTTTGGTTCACAGTAAGTGGCATCCTTTTAAAAATAATAATAATAATAATTATAAAAAAAAAATTTTATATTTATGTATATGATTTATCTACATTTTTGAACAAAGGGGTCGGAAAAATGGTCGTTGATCCGGGGGGGTACCTAAAAATTCAACAAAAGGGAAAAAACAAGGAACCAAGAAGGAGGGGCGTCCTGTAATATAATAATAATAATATAATAATAATAATATGTAAATTGTTCCAGCCCTTTTACAACTGAGGCCCATGGTTAAGTTGTTCCTTTTCTTGGTTCTCCGCAGGATGGAGACATTCTGGCCTCCAGCTTCCCTGTTGATACGCAGGTCGCTTACATATTAAGTTTAGGAGTTGAAAAGGAATTTAGGAAACATGGAATCGGTAAGAAGGCAGCAGTTCTAGAGAATATATGCAGGTTTATTATCTAACAAGTATTTATTGAATCCAATCCCATTCTTTTTGATTCACTGTTAATCCACACTATAAATACTTTTTCAATATTTCCTCCTGTAGCAATTGGATCTCTCGATGGTAAAACATTGTGATGCTCTTTGATATGCATGTTGTTACTGCATGCTTTGTTTTTTTTTTTATTTCTGTATTATTAGAAAATAAAAATGATTGATCTACAAAATACATATTTTTCCACCCACCCCCCCACGCTGTCAAGTTGTGATTTATAGCATTGTTCTCCTTGTGGCTGGACTGTGTAACAGTGTCTGTGTTCCCTTTCCCTAGGGTCCCTCTTACTAGACAGTCTGAAAGAGCACATATCCACCATGGCTCAGGATCACTGCAAAGCGATCTACCTGCATGTCCTCACTACCAACAACACAGCCATTCAATTCTATGAAAACAGAGACTTTAGACAGCACCACTACTTGCCTTATTACTACTCAATACGGGGGGTGCTGAAAGACGGCTTTACATACGTCCTGTATATCAACGGGGGACACCCTCCCTGGACAATCTTATATCCTTTACTCCTGAGACTGGACACTCCTGGGTTTACCTGGGTTTTGTATGGGATGTTTTTTTGCACTATTTTTTGTTCTGTAACTATAAAACAATTAGGGCTAAAATTAGAAATATATATATAACTTAGTGTATTAAGTTTCTTTAAACATTTCTAAATATAACTGTGTGTGGAATTATATGGGTTTTTTTGACGAGATGGTGTAAACAAGTCTAGTAAAATCTGTATTTAGTACCATTCGCTTGTTAGACCACTTTAGTGCTACTGCAGTAATTGAATTTCTTTGGTGTGAAGTCAGTGAGGCATGAAAAAGATAGCGTGCATCTGTAAGATTGATCAAATCTGTCTGCGTTTCACACTAGGATTTATATTTGACTTCTCGCCTAGAGTAACTGCTGTAGCTTCACAAATAACATTTTAAGGGTTTCTTGGGTGTAATTTCACCAAGTCAAGCACATTATTATTATTGTTGCTGTTACTGTTAAATTTAATAATTCAGATCAGGTTGTATTTACTGCGCTGTACTGTGTATTGTCACTCTCTTGTTGTTATATTTAATAATTCAGATCAGGTTGTATTTACTACGCTGTACTGTGTATTGTCACTCTCTTGTTGTTATATTTAATAATTCAGATCAGGTTGTATTTACTGCGCTGTACTGTGTATTGTCACTCTCTTGTTGTTATATTTAATAATTCAGATCAGGTTGTATTTACTGCGCTGTACTGTGTATTGTCACTCTCGTTGTTATATTTAATAATTCAGATCAGGTTGTATTTACTGCGCTGTACTGTGTATTGTCACTCTCTTGTTGTTATATTTAATAATTCAGATCAGGTTGTATTTACTGCGCTGTACTGTGTATTGTCACTCTCTTGTTGTTATATTTAATAATTCAGATCAGGTTGTATTTACTGCGCTGTACTGTGTATTGTCATTCTCTTGTTTTCCTTAACACATGCTTACTGATTATATTCAGCATATAGGATCCACTTTAGCAAATCTCAGCCCCTGTTCCATTCCTCAGAGGATATACCGCCAAGCACAGAGCCTTCTCCGTAGTTTTTTACCCTGGTCAGGAATTTCTGTGAAGAGTGGTATAGAGTACAGCCGGACGATGTGAGGGAGCGGCTGAAACGAGTTTGAAGGGGGTCTGTGTTAAGGTTTGTGACTTTTTTTTTTTTTTCTGTCTCACTGTTTTTTAATTGAAGGCACTCATTTATTTATTATTATTTATTTTTAAATTTGAAACTGTTAGCGGAGATGTAACTGGCATTTGACCACTGCGGATTAAGTAGCCATGCAGAGAGCAGTGTTTTTACAGCCAGCTGATGCTCGATAGTGAGTGTCAGGTGTGTGTTGCTTCATACTCGACGGTCAGTTTGTTTATTCACAATGTGCACAAGGTACTGGTTTCAGTAAACTAGCACACTTTGAAACAAGCACAGTTTCCTCTCTTGTCTTGGCTTCAGGGCCCAGGTATTGAGGGCTGTGCCTCTGTGGCGTGCAGTAAATAAACCTGGTTGCTAGTGATTTGAGTGTAGCCCTTTGTTTTTGTTAGTGCCCTTCAAGACGCCCTATTTAACTTGTCTTTCTCTTGCAGTTGTGGAATATTGCACTTCACGTGCAGATGGGTCTTGCTGTGACCACCAGCCACCTCAACTCCAGAGTGGGACACGGTGCTGACTCTCTAACAAAGGGCAGTCCCTCTCGCAGACTGAATGTATTATACATGTACACACACACACACGCACGCACTCACTCGCCCTCGCTGGCTTCAGCCAGCTGTGTCCACCACCGTCGACGTGCCTGTAATTTGCTGCTATGTTGTGTGTCTCGTCCATAGATTTTTAATGAAATTGTAGATCTTTATGTGTGCGTCTGTTTCTATTAGGGTTAAAATCTGATGAGTAGCATGAATTCCCTCTCAAGATAATGGCTGTTCCTTTGCCATCTGAACTGTGTGCACAGCAAAGAAAAAAGTAACCGTTCTGCATCTACAGTATAGACAAATGCATGCACATCCTCTAGACGTCTTTAAAATACAATGTTTCCAAACAAATGAAATCGAATGGCCCATAAGATAATGGCCATTTTGTGGTTTGACGCATGTTTATCTAGTTTTAAATTAGACACACAAAAAAACCCAACAATGACACAGTTGTTTTGATGAATTTATGTAGAACTATATTCCTGAATTTTAAAACTTTGCTTTTCAAATTATGTTTCGGTCTGGGAGGGTTCCAGTTTATGTGTAATGTGTACATTTTAAATATCTGAAACAGAGTTTTAACAGAAAGCAGCCTGGAGAAATTCACAGCAAAACCACTTTCTGAATCCCTGGGTCCTTGGTGCAGAATGGTAACATACAAACGTGTACCACACACATTTAAACTAACCTACTGTGATACAACACACTGCACAAGGGAGTCTGCCTTTGTCGTTTTAAAGCTTTGGTCCAACTTAGACACAGTTGTCAAAAGGAGTCAATAGTTCCACATCAAGGGCAATCATTGAACATCAGTTTAATTATCATTTAGTTCCTCCACGTCTCTATTAAGAGCCTTGGCTACACGCACTGCGGATGTCAGCTGTAGTCGTCCTTAAAAAACTTTATGAACACCCGGTCTGTCCGCAGGCAGTTGAGTTACTGACTGCCAAATATAATTCTACACCCTCCACAGAGAATGCTTTGCTAATGGAGAGAGTGAGAGAAAGAGAATGAATGAATGAATGAATGAGAATTCTGCTACAAGGAACCTGTAATGAAGTTAATGTATGAGTAACTAAATAAATCAAAGTTGCACTGTATTGTAGGTAGATTTCATAGGGGGTGGGCCATGCTGTAGTATTCTGTTTGTCTTTAGCTAGTTTCAGGTGATGAGTATGTAACTCTCATCAGGGTTTGATGGTTTCAGTCATATTTCAGGTGATGAAGCTGTAACTCTCGTGAGGGTTTGATGGGTTCGGTCAAATGCATGAAAATGAGTTGCACGCTAGAGCAAGGCAGCCAGCCAGGTGGTGCTGGAACCCTTAGAAACGCTTGCTACAGTATCTTTGCAGTTTTGCCATGGCTTGTGCTGTGGTTATACTGTGCATTCACTCAGTGTGTACTGGTTTGCCATGTTTATTAATGTGCTTTACCTGTGCCTCTCTATTCTTCACAATGCTTACGTGTGCTGTACTAGAGACACATTTAATAGGGTAGTTACTGTACGGCTTCAGTGACGGGTTGTCCAAAACCAGCTAATTCACAGCAAGGTGGTCCAGAGGCCACATCAGAGTGATAATTGGTTGCACGGTGATCGTGTGTGCATAAAGATACTCTTTACATTCTTCAATAGACCAATGAATGATGAGAATAATCTCCAAAAACATGAGCATGGCACACCGGGATTGTACAGGCAGCTGTAAAGCTGGGACAACAGCGCCATCTGCTGATTCTGCCTCAAGTGTCCTTCGTGTAATTTCAGCGTGCTTGGAAACAATGTTGTGTGTATTTCAGCAACCACCCCGTTTAACAGAAATTGATATATTTTAATATATTTAGAGTTTTTACATTTTTATTTTCCTTTTTTTTTTTTTTTTTGTTGTTGCGAAGTTTACATTCTGCTGGATGTCTGCACATAAAGTAAGGATGTAACAAAACTGTTCTATTTACTGTTTTATTTTCTGGACCTGTTTTATATGAAAATTGCTATTTAAGTTAACCAAATACACCAAAAATAAATAAAAGTACAGGTAAATAATGCAGCTGTGTGATAACCTGCTGTTTTGTTTTGTGTGACGGGAATCCAAGTATAACTGTATGGCAAGTGAATCTCACCATTGCATTCAGCTCCGTGTGATGCGGGTATAGTTTGAACACCAACTAGATCCAGCGGTATATTTTAATATTAGTCCTATAATAGTAGTCCTTTAATATTTTCCTCACTTTTTGTAGCGTATGCTGACGCCTTGACTAAGAGAATCCATATTTCAGATTCCATCTGCTACCTTTTACAGGTCTGTTCAGTTAAGAATAAATGAGCTGTATTGGTCTCACTGTGTCTATGCCTTCAATGATCTGGATTCACATGTAATAATAATAATAATAATAATAATAATAACTAACATTTTAATTTGGGGGAAATTCTGCAGGGGGGTTGGCACTTACATTACTACATGCAGAAATAGATAATATAGATAAGGTTGTTTTCCAGATACAGTATATGGACACATCTAGAGCAGGGCTACCCAACCCCAGTCCTGGGATCCCTGTGTCTGCTGGTTTTCATTCAGCTGTGCCCTCAGTTACTTGACTAGACCCTTAATAACTAGAACTAATAATGTGCTTAATTAGACATTTTTTAACTGTTCTCAGCTCCTAAAAAGTTGCAGAGTTTAAATTACTTATAGTGTTATAGCCAGCTTGAAATCTGTAGCTGTTTAAGAGCTGAAAACAAGTAAAAAGGTCTAATTAAGCAAATTATCAGTTCAATTAAGGGTCTAGTGGAGTAATTGAGATCTCAGTTGGAATGAAAACCAGCAGCCACAGAGGGTCCCCAGGACCGGGAATGGGAAGTCATTTTCTAATTACTAGACACTGTCGGTTCCATGCTTTTGTATTTTTATTTTTTTTAAAACACTGCAACTTTAATTCAGATGACACGAAACTGAACGGGTTCGCTCACATCTCGTAATAGGAGATATACGGCAGTGATCTTCCTATTGTGATGTCAATGCGAGGTATTTGCATGTGCATCACGCCCCCTTGAAGTGAATTGCGCGCAGTTCGGGTAACGCAAGCTGCCTGTTCACTGTCAGTAGGGCTGGGTCGCTGGTCACTTTGTTCTGAGCGCAGTGTGCAACGCAACTCCGCTACACAAGGACACTACTCTATATCAAACTGGGAAGAGAGAGATACATACCTGCACTACAGAAAACTACTCATTCTTTTCATGCAAAGTGTCTTTTGAGGTAAGTGATGCACACTTCAAACAGTGCACTTTTATTTTTCATAAAGTTTGCCCTGAAAGACATTACTGGTTTAATTTCAACAATGTATCTCTTTGTGTGTGCAGACTGCCGATTCCTGGTTCTGGAAACAGGAACGCGTGTACTGTAAGCGTTCTCCGAGGGGTTTGCATGTATGTGCCTGTGGTTTTGTTTGTTGTAAACTGGGTGGGTATTTCAAGGGGACACGGGGTCATATTTCACAGTACGCGGGAAAAGCTACATTTAGATATTTAACGATTATTATAATTAAAATAAATACTACAAACAGTACTTGCCTATGCGTTTGGTTAACTGCAAAACAATACCGGCGAGTCACGCGTTTCAAGACTGGGCTCTACCACCACCAGTCCACTTGGCTTGTCTCTTTATTTTTTCACCAAAGCTTTAAAATGTTCCTCTAAAAGATTGCAGATAATATTCGACGTTATTTTCTGTTTAGATTCGGATGTTACAATGTTCCGGGAGAGTTCCGATCAGAGCTGAAGTTGTGGGTTGGAATCAGGCACTGTAACGCTCAATGCAGGAATGCGTTATTGCTCACGGGTGCGTGTTTAAAATGCGCTGCATGTGATTTCAACGTGGAGTCACTGTGTTATACCGCTATCCGTGCCCCCTTTACCCCCAGCACTTCACTGGATGAAGTGCTGCGTACGAAATCACGGAAAAACGACGGCGCGGTATTCTGCGCCAGCACTAAAACGATGTGATGGGATTGAGAAAGCGCTGTGCATGAGCTATATCAACAACCCCAAATTCAAACTGAACAGACTGCTCGGATTTCACTGTGTTGCTTCCTGTCTGCCTTGCTGAAGCAATCCCAAGATCCATCTTTTAACGGCAAATAAGCGCAGGCAGCCTTCAGAGACGCGTTGGATCGGCCATTAACTGGTGCTTAATTTTTATATAATAACTATGAAGTACTTTAAATCTACAGTCAACAGCGTTATCATTGCCTGCCTGCACTCCGCCTGTTTGCTAATGACCCAGCGTGACGCCATTGCTCCCAGCAGCTCCCCTCCGCGCCAGACCCGACCAGCCCCTCGTGTATTTCGGAAGGCTATGCACAATGCGCTCCCTGGTGTTACAAATCAATCAGATGTGCGTGTTGAGAAACTCCTCTGGAAAGCCGAGCGTCGTGTGTAGAACGGGTTGCCAGTTAAGTATGAAGCAACTGTGTAATTTACGGATCGCTCCCTCCTGGTGATGGCTCTTTAAATGAGATGTCATACATGGAGCATTTTGCGAATATGCAAAACACTGTAATCACGCCAAACCCGTACCTCCTATTGTTATTGTGACCAGATTAATTCCCACAGACAGCGACTCTCCAGATTTTATTTTTTTTTTTTAAAAACTGTTGCAAATTGTCGTGAATCAGGCCTGGGTGAAATCTGCAAATCCGGTAAAGCATGAGGCACGGGTGCGTAGAAAAGGTTAGCGCTCCGCTCGCTGCGCCGGTGATATAGACGGGAGTGTGCCAGACAAGAGGCTACTTAGTATTTGCAATATGGGAATTGCTACACACAGGCTTAGTTCTGTATTAATAGTACGGTTTGTGCTTTTAATTGTGTGTGTCTGTCAAGAAAAGCTAGATAAAAATATGCAATATACTGCCAGCTTGGTAGTATAGCAAGTCACCTGGGGGCGGTATTCCAGGTAATTATTTACAGCATTGCTGCAAGTCTTGTCAGTTTAATAGCAGTCAGCCAGCCCATGTGGCAGCTCTTCTCATTTCTTGACAGCTTCTGCTGTGTACTGTAGTCTTCACTCGGGGATTTGGCAGGAAATGCATAGCATGCTTTAAAAGTGTGACCCGGTTTACATCTGCACAGTGTTTACTCTTTCTAGGCAAGTCCAGCTGAAGCTCTGAGATGGAAGACCCAGATCTGATCTTCAACTGGCACGTACCAGTACCACCAGTGCTGTAATACACAGCGTTGAAAAATAAAGCAGTCTTTCTTGAAGAGTCCAGTTGCAGTCCGACCTGGGTCCTGTGACTCTGCAGTGAGACGTGTGTGTCTGTGACGGCTCTGTCCGGCTGTGAGGGTCCAGCGCATGATGCATCACAATGTACAGTGGGAGGGATGGCTGATGTGAGAGTCCAGAGTTCCTGTCCTGAAGCCACATGATCTTGTGATCTACAGAAATTGCCTTCTATTGGAGCTGTGGTAGTGTAAGGCTCTCATTAATCTGTGTGTGTGTGTGTGTACAATTTTCCAGTCTTCATCAGGAGCCTCCCTTTTTAAAAAGCTATTATTATCTACTAGATTGTCCTGGCATTAGATTGCACTCCGAGGATGTAAAAGGGTTGTTTCATAAGCAGCTGAGGTGCATTAATCCTGGGATGAGTCTATAAACCTCTGCCATGCAATGATGAAGGTCACTGGAGCATGTCTGCAGAACTGCGAATCACATCTCAGTGAGCAAGACACTGGCCACAAGACACACTGTACTGAAGTGCAGTGGCCACTTCGGAATATTACACTTTTGATCAGTCCCTTTCCAAATCTGTTGCTCCCAAATTTATGAGTATTTTGTGCTGAGGTGTTGTGAAATGTTCCCAGTGGGCGGGACTCCTAGGAAGTGCAGTAGATCAGGGTTCTTATGCAACACCTCCAGGCTGTTCGAGAGATTATGGGACAGTTCCTAAGTAACTGGCCTTCTCTCCCCGGGGGGTCAGGAGTGACAGATGTCTTCAGTCCTCTTTTTTTGTTTTATATGGAGTTGAGATTCAAACTGCACTGTGCCAGTAGAGCAGGGTTGATCGTTGCCTGGAGAATAGATGCATGATGAGGATGTTGATTTAATGTCTACTGCAGTAACTCCATCTGGAGTCCTCTCAGTGTCCTCGGTTGCTTGGCAATGTCTGGTCTTTATTTCTAAATGGTTTGCTAGTCGGTACAGGTTGATTTATGACGAAGGTACTGCTCTAATGTTGCTTCTAATTGAACCTGTTTGAGGAGTGCCAGATCCTGTGGAGGTTGAAATGTTTCTGAATCTGGGAGGGAGTTTGTAATGCAGCAACTTCTAAGCAGTGTGTTTGTGTGCCAGATGGATCAGTCAAATATTTGAATAGTTGGGGCCAATTTTTGACTTGTCAAGGTCAGATTTGAGTGCGTCGTGCTGTTGAGGGGGAAACTGTAGATTGCAAGTCATTGCAAATAACTGCTGCTACAAATTGTAATGAAGGTCATTAAGTGCGTACCGCAGCGACATCAACACTCTGCAAACGCGACCTGCTCTGATGACACCGCTGCGCAGCGAAAACACGTTCCATCAACACTCTGCAAACGCGACCGGCTCTGATGACGCCGCTGCGCAGCGAAAACACGTTCCATCAACACTCTGCAAACGCGACCTGCGTGAGTTTCATGTTGGCTGTGTAAGCTGCCTACGTTTACATAAGAATGTATCCTCCTCCTCCTCCCCGATTTGATGAAATCTCCGTTCTCTGGATTGAAGAGGAGGAGGAAAGGGGATGTTGTCTGGTTTATAAGTGCACAGTTCCTGGAACAATTCAGAACTGTTTGATCATTAATTTATTTCAATGAATTGTTTTGATTTCAATCTGTTGAATGCAGCAATGCCCACGTAAATATTTGTTCCACAAACACTGCCGCCTACAGCGCAATGCGAAATGAACCGCCCCCACAGAAGAGAAGTAGAGTGTGGCTGAAGAGGGCAACTCTGCTGTCGAGAGGCTCTGTGTTAGCAATCCATTTAGAAAAAAAATTGTAAATCTAACCTTTCTGTGCAGTGGCACCTAAAATAGACTGTGGTATTGACACATTGTCTTGGCGCTACTGTTTAAATCTGCACTTCCAGCCAAGATTGACAACTTGGCGCAACCAGGATTCAAACCAGCAAGCTCCTGATGGTATGACATTACAAAGAACAGTTCAGTCGTAGACCCGGTTGAGCAGTGTGCTGGTAATAGTTTTTTTCAAATGATCAATTCCCAGCATTAAAATATGAAAAGAATCACAACTCTTTGTGTACAAAAACATTTGCAGCGATATGTCGCTCCCAGTCAGCAGTGTGGATATATGGAAAGCCAAGGGTGTTAGCTACTGCTTTTAGTGAAAGAGGATATTGCACCCTTTAACAGCCATCTCTGGAATCTGTCATTCTGGCTGGAGTGGCTGTCTCTGATGTGGGCCAAGGAAATCTAGGACGAGAGCCAGCTGCCGAGCACTGCCAGCATTTACTGCAAGCCAAACTCGCCGCTTCACATGGTTTTATTAGGAGTGAATCAATCGCTGCTCTGGAAAATCATTAAGCCATTCTGCTGTTCACTTTATGAGTTTGTGACGAGACAAACCGTACTACAGCTTGTAGAAAGTTTTTGTTCCTCCCTCCCCCATTCTCGCAGCATAAGATTTGGTATGAGAGTAGACTAGTGCGAGTGACTGAATACCAGCAGATCTTGAATGGAAATGCAGGTGATTTTGTGCACCCAGTAATTCTGCAGTCACTTGCTGTACATCGAAGGTGTGCCGCCACTGTTCACAATGCAGTTATTCCAGTGTAATTGTTCGTCTGGGCATGTGGATCTGTACCATATACAGCAAGAAGTGTACTCTGAGCTAAACAGACCTTGGTACCTGCACCAGATCAACAGATCATGCAGAACTGGCAGTGAGGCAGCAACCAGTCTATTAACCCTTTTCATGGACAAGGCTGTGTGCATGAAAAGGTTAATCTCGCAGACACAGCCTGTGAATATCTCTTTGTTTTTCTGAATCCATTCTCTCGTTTTGATTGTTTTACCATTTTCCATTCCGCTGTGCTTGTTGAGTCATTGCACTGCCATGCAAATCGCTACTGGACTCGCAGGTCTGCCAGGGAGGCAGGGCTTCTTCCTGGATCTATTGACAGCCAAGCTGCTGTTCATCATCCCCACCACATTTACAGCAGCACCTGAAAGCAGGCTGTGCTCGACAGAAGAGGAAAGCAGGTTACAAACAGGTGCCAGTGTTCAGACAAACAGCCTTCACATTCTAGTGAATTTACCTGCAGGACAGCAGTTCAGCTGCAACAAGAGAGAGAGAAGATGAAACGGTAACATAACTGAGGCAAGCAGCAATTCAATCTGAATAGCCTAGTTCAATGTAGGCTACGGTTCTGTACTGCCAATACCATGCACATCACGATCAACTGTGCTAAATTTACAAATACTAAGAGAAATGCATTCGGCGACGCACATTTGTCATTGCAGCTTTAATGCTGTATGTTACCCAGACAGAATCTGTCCTATGTTCGGTAACACAAACTGGTCACGAGGCAAAGTTCCGTGGCACAAACGTGTGCTACAGATGGTAGGTCCACGCAGCGTACAGTGTTGCAGCTCTTGTGTGCGTGTTTACAGTACTAACCAGGTGTGTCCCGAAAACAAAGACGCCACAAATCTGAAATAATTAGCTTCATGTAGCCCTGGGGAAAGCTGGGAGCTGGACAGTAGATACCTGATCTTGTTTTATTACTCTGTCCTTGTCGGACTCGCTCTTGAATTTCTGTTTAAAGCAATGAGAGAGTGATTGATTGCTTGATTCTCTTTGGAAACTTTCCGGACCGTGATGGTGAGACATGAGGCTGCAGGTGGAGATGGGGACAATGACAGGGCTGAAAGTATTCCAGATTCCTCTTGGATTCTCTAATTTAAATCCCCCCCCCCATGCTGATTGGCTTACAGGCCTCAGAAAGGAAAGGTATCCGTAGCAGCTGTCTCCAGGCAACGGCGTTCTCCGAGTGGGATGTCTGTGTGCTGCTGATGTTGCTGTCTGTTTTGTTTTAGTACCACGTAGCTGAGAGTGCACTACCTGGCTGCACGGCTTCGTTCAAAGGCATGTTTTGAAAGATTTGAGCAGTTTTTATTGGAACGTAATCTCTGCTTATTTCAGCTGACTGTTTCAATTAACAAAAAGCTGCTGTTCCTTTTTATTCTGTAACTGAACGGTTTTCATCTCGCTGTAAGCCTGGTATGTTAAAAAGGCAAGAAAATTGATTTGAAAGAATTGATTTATCATGCCTTTAAATCAAATAAGAGGTGGAGTATAATAATATTGTCTGTGTGTTCCACGCAGTCACACTTCTTGTAAATCCAGTATTTGAAACCAGGGAGGTCTCTCTTGATTAACAGGACATTGTAAACCCTGCTAGCGGTGTCAGGATTCTGTGTTCTCGTGTTTTTATTTGTAAAACGATCATTCTGGAAGCCCCAGCTCTGTGCACTGGGACTGTGTGTGTGGATGTGCACGCTGGTTGGGGTCAGCCAAGTCAAAGTGCTGGAACAAAAAAAAGGGGCACTTTGTTTTTGGAATCGCCTGTGCTACAGCAGCGGACAGCGGGAGGAATGTGCTCGCACCAGTGATTCTGAACACAGGCTGGAGAACCGGGTGCTCTTCCCTGCAGACGGTGCTCCAATACACCCTGCAGCACTGAGCTGGAACTGAAGAGACCAGGACCTGTGTGATCCAGCTAACATCAGAGGAGTTTTTGTAAAAAACATGTCGCTGCAACTGGATTTGTTGCAAAAACAGGGAGACGTCTGGGGCTGTTCAAGGAAATGTATTGTCTTTGGAGAAGCTTAACACTGTATAGCTTGTTTATCATCTGCCTGGATAACCCAAGGCGAAGGAGGACAAGGCAGTACTTGCTGCACACAATGGGATTATGGAAGAAGGGTTGCAAAACAGTTGCTGGATCCATTAACAGCCATCCTTCCCCTCCCCCTCCCCCCTCCCTTGAAATAGACAGTTATTAACCCCCTTAGCTGATGAACATGATCATTGTTCATGTAACAGAGTTTATAAATGACTGGAACAAGGTATAGTGCAAAAAAAAGGACACCTGAAATAACACGTACTGCACAGAATACTGTTTTTCTTTTAATAGGTAATACAAGTTTTATTACATATCGAGGTAGAATTGCAGCATCATTAACACCTGCAGCTTCTGACAGGATCACCCAGCGATTTTTTATTTTTTTTTTTTTTTTTTAAATCATTAAGAAACTTCCACTATCATTGTGCAGTGAAATCCATAAAAAAAATGACTTTACCGTTACAAGGGCACATGTCCTACAGTTCGGTTTTATAATGAATTTCATGCACCCTCATTTCGTCATTACTGTTAATGGAGTCACTGTTGGTGCCCAAGTCATGTTCAGAACAAAGAGAAGGGATAAAACACACTCTCTCTATTTAGACCAGACTAGAGAGAAATAACAGGCACACTGATTAACGCATCCATAACTAGCAAACGCTCGGTGGCAGGACGTGAAGCAGCAATAAAAGAAACTTGAGTTACAGTAAGCCGCATTCATGAAGTTGAAGTTTCTACCTGAAAACTATATTTCATATCTTCCCTCCCTCTCTGAATACTGTATTTCATATCTTCCCTCCCTCTCGCGCAGCTTGCTGGAGTCCCGCTGTGTGTTTCCGTGCCTGAGCCCACCATGTCCTCCGATGCCTCCTCCCCGCTCTCCCCCGGCTCCCCGCAGTCTCCCCTCTCTCCGGGGTCCCTGCAGCTGCCCGAGTGCGGACACACCCGGGAACGCTGCCCGTCACCCACGAGGGGCTTCCTGATCCCCAGCCCCCTGCCCACCCGCCGCTCCAGGACCTACTCCGCGTGAGTACCATCGCACCCTTCCCTCTCTCTCGACAGGACCCCCCAGGACCTACTCTGCGTGAGTACCATCGCAGCCTCCCTGTCTCTCAGGACAGGACCCCCAGGATCTGCAGAGCTAGCACCGACACGCATGAGTGCAGAGACTGTGCTCTGCTTTCACTGGTGTGTTGGTCTGAAATAAGCCATTCAACGCCCAGTCGTCACTGGGATTCACCATGGTCATTTTAAAATGTTCCCTAGAGGGCTTCTGAATGAATCACTCATGAAAGATACAGTAGAGTCCTCCATCAGCGTCCTTTCAATCGTGTTTTAAATGTCAAATGATTAACGATGGATAATATCAGAGTAACCACCCCCCCTGTACTCTTGAGTTTCATTCAAGGAATCCTCTCCTTTCATGAATCTTTAAATGAATCCTATCGATTCCACGGCCAGGGCTTGTTACTTGTAGACTGTAACTGTTTCGGGGTGAGTTTTACTGAGCTTGTGGTGCTGCTCTGTTAACCCCTGTGTTTCTGTGCTGGTCGCAGGGCGGCGCGGGCTGCGGAGGGCCCAGTGTACACGGGCGTGTGCAAGTGCTTCTCTCGCGCCAAAGGACACGGGTTCATCATGCCCTCGGACGGAGGCGCAGACGTGTTCGTGCACATCTCGGAGTGAGTCTGCTGGGGTCTGGGTGAAAGCGGAGTGTGGCAGTATCTGCTCATCCTATGATACTTTCTGCTCTGCCTCCTGGTCAAGATGTCCTGTCACTTTCACACACTATTAACCTGACTGATTCCAGATCACCAGGTTTTCTTTGAGAGCTCTGGAATCATTGTTTTTCCCCTTTTATAGCATTGGTGATCGAGTTCGTTTGAGTTGAAGAAAAGCTTTGCAGTGTGCAGGTGGTCCTTGGCGGTGACATCAATTTAAATGTCACAGAATCGGCTAACCCTATAGAGGCTTATTGTGTTGTGCTGGTCTGAGCTGCGTGAGTCATTCAGAGAGGAGGGAGACATTCCATTTCAGCTGATGGAATACAATGCTGATCAGCTAGATGGTTTGCAAAAACAATACTGGCTTTAACAGAGAAAAGATGTGTGCAAGATTAGCATCTGTATGACCTTTTGCACTAGGTAACAAAAGAAAGATTTAAAAGGCAGTGAATCATTTGGACAAGTTGTGACCATGCTGGATTGGTATAAGGAAGCCTGGAGGCACTCGGTGGAAACAGAAATACGAGCCATATTTGAGACTTCTTTAGAAGCAGTAAAATAGAAGGGCTGGGCAAGAAGCACTGGGAGAGATTTGAGATCGCATTAAAAAACCTGCTTCAGTTTACCTCCCTCTCTCCCTGTTGGCACTGAAGTTTTATTTTTTTTTTTGTTCTGTGTAGTTTTATTTTGCACTTTTTCTATTTTGAAAAACATAATTGTCAGGTTTGGTACAAATGAGCGCTTTTCCGTTTGCCTAATGACTGAGGTGAGCAGTCAAAGACGGGTGATTGGAGAAGATGTGGCTCGCCTCTCTCACTCCAGTGACTTTTTAATGACTCCAGGTGATCTTGCCTGTGTTCGCAGCTCAGTCTAGTAAACAAGGTAACCTGCGTGATCCAACTCTTGTATGCATTTGAGTTTAACTGAGATTAAATCAGGTATTTCAAATAGTTACTTGTACTGAGCTACACAGACCCTGATTAGCACTAATCTGGGACCTGCCTTTCCAAAGGCAGCATTACACAGTCCAACACTGGTGCTGATCGGGCTCTGTGAAACATGTCCCCAATCCTGCAGCTCGGCTGTACAGGCTGTTCTATAATCATAGTCTCTCTCCTCGCAGCATCGAAGGAGAGTACGTTCCAGTGGAGGGAGATGAGGTCTCCTACAAGCTCTGCTCCATTCCTCCAAAGATGGCGAAGGTCCAAGCGGTGGAAGTGACCATCACCCACCTGGCCCCTGGCACCAAGCATGAGACCTGGTCAGGGCATGTCATCAGCAGCTAGGAGACCTGGCCGACCAGCCACAGGAGAGGAGTGTGAGGGGAGGGAGGGGTTGGGGGCAGGACTCGGTCACCCTGTCATGGGGGTGGCCTTTATTTTTATTTCAAAAGGAGAAAAACTAAGCATATATATAGTGCTGCTTCAGGGTTTTAATTGGGGTTTTTTGTGAGGTTTAATTGCACCAGTGCATGAAAGGATATTTGTGAAGTAACGAAGTTTGGAATTTTTTTGTTAATTGGTGTGTGTAAAAGAAATAAAATTAATCTTGATACGTGTGTCCTGAAATCCCTTTCATAAGTTTTGAAGTGTAGGAGGCCAAACTGCCCTGGATGTGTGTTAACTACAGTCTGTTTCTAACTTTTAATTGTTTTTTTTCCTTTTTTAATTTAGATATACATATATCTTGCACATCTACTATTTTACAAAATCTTTTGTGCCTATCTGTAAAAAAAATACTAGGCACAAAAGAAGTTGTATTTTCCCAAGCAACAGTAAATGCAGTAGTTAAAGGGTTGTACATTTTGAATGTCTGAAGAGCAGTTACCAGTTTTAAATGTGTTTTGTGGAAGAGGAGAGGTGCTCTACTCATGCAGCTCTCTGCGCAGGAGGAATTCAAGCTGTACACATTGACGCTGCAAACGCATTTACAGGCATGAACCGTGCTTTAACAGCTGTAGGAGCTCAGAGGCGGCTGACTGGCTAATTCATCCAGGTGGGTCTGATTTAAACGATCCTCACACAAGCAAGTTCCCTTCTGGGTTAATTAACACCCACCCACAGGATGTCCTAATAATTGCTGCCACACAAGCACAAGAACACACAAGATTGTATCAGTTTTGTCAGTTCTGTACTTTCACAGATGAGTCTAGGGCTTTTCTTGTTAACCACTTTTTAATTTTGTTTAGTTATTAAATTCAGTGGAGGGGGGGGGGGGGGGGGTTGACAATTGAAATGACTTGGAATGAATGCAGTGGGATTTCAATAAACATGAATAAAGTGACATGCCTGTGCTTCAGCGTGCTTCTTCCAGCGTTCTCTCCTCCTCTGAGGAACACAGTCAAGCGCCACCTGCATTTCATGTACCGCACAAGAGTCGCTGGCTACTTCGAAAAATAAAGATCCCACGTTAAGCTGGAGCTTGCAACTAAACAACACAGCCAGCTAGGGAGTCTACTCTTTCATTTCCAGATCTAATCTTTTAATAATCTGTTTTTAAAAGATACATAGTTTATCTTTGCTGACACCTTGTTTGACAAAGTGTTGCTTAGCTAAGTGCTTTCCTTTTAAGCAAGAAGGTACTGCCTAGTGCTAGTGCACTGTACAAATACAGCACAGGTATTTCTATGCATACTGCAGTAGTGCACTTTCATCTTCACAGAGACCACCTTTTATTAGCAATCATCTTTGAGTTACCAGACTATTGCATGAACTTTAATTGCATGTTATTCAGGGTTTCTTTTCTGCCTGTCAAACGCTGCATTTATTCCTTCAAGTTTTTCCTGGAATTGGACATCGGCTTCGTCTCTTAATAAGCTTTATGATGTACTCTGATCTAATTTGCATGCATTAAGCTCTCATTAGCACTTCAAATGATAGGCTTTAGAAGAAAGACACTTATGCTTGACGCCGCTCCCCACAGAAACAAAGAATTTGAACTGTTTGGTTTTTGCCATTGAGCGCAGAAGACAACCTATTTACACCAGATGAGCACATACAAAAATAAAAAAAAACAACAAAGACTAAGAAACGATGTAAAGTGATGCTTTAAAGCAGGCAGGATAAATAAAACTAAAATCCACCCATTCAAACACTCTGGCAAAACATTTTCACTCGGACGAGACCTTTTTGTAAAGGTTTCTTTTTAGTGGAGTTTAATGTCTGTAGCTGTTCACGTTACAGCAGCAAAACACATACAGACACAGGTGTTGAGATGAGCAGGTGGTCGAGTTAACATTACCACTTGCTGTTCCAGTAATTCAACCTTTGGTCTTGCAGAAGGCTAGAACGCATTTAAAGAAGGTTTGATCCATGTGGTGGTTCTGCCTCCAGAAACCACTACGAAATGAGCTTGAGCTGGCAAAAACATTCCTAACATATGGTCTTTACAATTTTATGAGCCGGGATGGGAATTCAGCGAACGCTTTCACATCTAGGATTAAGACATTTCTTCTAATCAGGCTTTTTGGATGTACAGTGATTGGCAGGCACACTACAAAGACAGTGAGATTTTATCAGAAGCGTACCTGAGTCGGACGCGTGTTTCTCCTACATTACATTACAGTTTAACATTAAGAGCACTCCCTGAAATAGTTTACTGTTCCTTCATTCTGCTGGAGCTTCCTACCCATACCAGACACTCTGGCACAGCTTCACCGGAAGAAGAGCTCCTCACAGAGGCGCTGGCTGTCCTCTGGAGAGGAGACCTCATGTCCTGTTGTCCTGGGGTCTGCGTAGATCTCATAGTCATTAGCCCCTCAGGACAGGCATGACAGGCTGAACCTTACTGCATTAGATTCCATCCATTTCAATTTCGATTCATTAAAGGATGCATTAAACTAAAATAAACATTAGAGCATACTGTATGGGAGCTGCAAGGAACTAACGGCACGCCTCTTTGTAATTCATTTTCAGCAGACAGAAGGGTTAAGTGTTTATCTAACTCGAGAGCAGCCTACTGAATTCAGGGAGCTTTGCCCGGGCTGCAGGTCCCAGCTGCTGCTGCAGCTCAACTGCTTACTCTATGAATGCCAGAGGCAGGAAACACAAAACGGATCCATTAAATCACTTTGCATTTCAAACACCAGGGAAGAGGCTGCACAGCGGCACAGCACTGACAGGACTGCCTTACAACAGCGGCATGCCTGCAGCAGAGAGAGTGACGGGGGTGTGGGGAAAAAAAACACGAGCCTACTTAGCCATAGCAAATTATACTGCAGTGCGAAGGTAGACACCTCTGAACCACGAAGACCTGCACAGCAGAAGAGATCTTTTAGGGTTACAAGACCAGGTTGTTTGCAAATCTTTAGAGGTTGCTTGGGATCACTACCTTCAACTAATCTTTTTTTCCCTGCTGAATATAATCAGATTGTATGCCTTTAAAAGCATGCTATGAGGAGAACAGAAAATGCACACTGTGCTATTTTTTTATTTTATTACTGGGTTCCTACACCCTTCTAATGGATTTGTGTGCAATCACTGTCCAGTATTTCAGATCAAAAATGTTCTGCAATGATGTCTCAGATCTAAAGCGTTTCTGTGGCTTTCGGGCGATTCAGCCTTGCAGATAACAAACACTGCATCAGCTGTCACTTACCGGCACGGTTTTATCTCCAAAGAAGTGGATCTTCTCGTACGCATCCTTTTCCAGGATGCCCAGGCAGTACCTCTTATCCAAGCCCTCCGGGAACATGTCAAAGCTGATCTGTCCTCCTGGGGTGGGCGACAACAAGCACGCCAGTTACGAACACACCAGCTGGTACAACGCAAACCACACAGGAACCAGCACGCTGATATTACCTATAGAAAACACCAGCCCACGTCCGTCAAACTTGTTCCTGAGAGCAGCTACAAATTTATCTCGGATATGCGCCTTCTGTAAAAATAAAAACACTGACTAACACACATGTGGTTTCACATATTTGTGTTGCTGTTATGCAAAGCAATAACCTGAGTAGACATGATGCAATGTTTATTTAAAGCCGATTCATAACTCATCGATGAATGGCAGGATTATGCGTTAGGGTTGGGGTGACACCCGACTCACTTTATCCAGCTCAAAGAACTCCATTCGTTCTTCCTGACTGCAGCTCCGCCCCACCGGCGACACGTTCAGCATTCCGTTTCGGAACTCGATGAAAGTCCCTCTAACGAGAGAGGAGAGGTTCCCCTGATCAATCGACTTGATTTCCAATTGGAAGAGGTGGCTGATACAACGTTATAGCAAGACAGTAAAATAAAAATAAAGTAAAACGCAGTGTAATAGTGGACACCTGGGCCACTGCTTCAGGTAGACCCTGGTTCCTTACCTTTTCTTGGGCAGTTTTATCTTTGACATGTAATTCAAACAGAAGTTGATAAAGTCCTGCAGAAGTTCTTCCCCAAGATGAGCTTGTATACTCTGAACAGGAAGAAGAGACAGCAGAGATGAAAGTGGGAAACTGTTTAAAAAACAAACAAACAAATAAGCATTTTTACCTTGATCAAGCTGCATAAAACAAGTTTTCCCAAACTGTACCGACAGCAGTTTGCCAGCTTTGTATGCGACCTGGTCGTTTTCAGCAAACACATATTCAACCTTCTCCACTACTGATAAAACAAAGAAAAAGCACATGAGGGCTCAGCCTCAGCCAGGGGCAGCCCAACAACAGGAGTGAGGCCACTGTCTTGACTTCTCCCACACAATAAAAGAAAAAAAGAAAGACGACAAGCTCAAGCCGTTGCACGTATACTCACATGACATTGCTGTCTGTGTTTTATTATAAACAACTGATTTTCTGATTCTGTTAGCTGGGGCAGACACTGCCAGTTTCAAGGAATTCAATTTAATTTCAAAAGTGCAGCTGAAAATGTGTGTCAGTGCGACCCCTCACCTTGACTGTGCTGTGTGCTGTTATCAGCAGTGCCCTCAGTTCACTCGTTTAAAGAGAATGCATGAGCCTGCTAATGCAAGCTCTACAGCTCTCTGTGTAAAACCCTCAATTCGCCAGACCATCACAGACAGAAACAACACTGCATGTAGCTTCGGATGGCTTTTTGCAGACAAAAACAAAACCTTATCATAAAGCCAGCAGAGAGCAGTCTCCTCTCGGGGATGAGTAATCCGTACCTGTCTCCCGGTCTGCCTTTCCCTCGGCCTCTCATTGCAGAACCCTGGGCAACGTTCCAAAATCTGAATAAAAACTGGGTTACCCCGAAATGAAAAACAATGCACAGTACGTGCCATGGCACACCTATTACACAACGCAAGAAGAGATTGTCTGCTCACAGTTCTCACAGGGATGGAAGTAAGACTCCTGTTGCATAGCAGTTTGATCCATTCCAGGTTTCGCTAGGAGTTTAATAAGACACACCTGAATCATGGCTAATCAAGCTCATCCCATTTGCATCCCTGTCTCAGTTCTCACTCGGATGATTTCCTGCTGCTGTCGACTCACCGTCCTCCCCGAGCTGCTCCTTAATCTTCTCGAAATCCGATCCTCCGACAACCCTGACTTTCACCTTCTGCCTCAGCCTCTGGAGGAACGAGCCCATCTCAGGGGTGACTCTCTGAGGAGAGGGAAGCCATGCCGAGAGTCACAACAAGACCGTCCTTCCAGGCTGTTATTGCACAACAATACGACACACAAAATCTGTACAACGACAACAACAACAACTGCATACCTGTCTAGCCGCGGTTAGAGTGCCGTCGACATCAAAAAAGCACAGAGTTGTCGTGTCCACTCCGGGTCAAGCCATTGCATTTATAATACAGTACTGTACAGACTCGCACACACAACATTGAATTAACTAATGTGTCGTCGCTCTTCCTACGTGGTGCACTAAGGCTTGTAGTGTGTTTCGGTTTCGCAGGTCAAGGAAACAAACGGGCCGAGAAATAGGACGAAACTACATCTCCCATGTGGCACTGCGTCAATTGCTTCTCTCCCACTCTTTTCTTTATAGTGAAAACGTACGCCAGCAGTTTCAAATTAGCTCTGAAAAGTTATAAAACTGTCTTCTCGTTTACAGAGCGGAATGGGTTTATATTTTTCGGCGCCGTGGTTACAAGGAAGAGTAGGATAGCATCATCGCATGCTCAGGTCACCAGGAATGCATTACTCTATATATTGATGTGTCCCTTAACACTGGTACGCAGCGCTGGAGTCGCGGCAGGCATGGTAATCATTGTGTTATTTAGTCGTTGTGGGCACTCTAACGGAAACCTTGATCGTATATGAAACTTGTTTGTAATGTTGTCTGCTGTGTGTATAAATTGCGACTATGTTACTCACTTAATTGCAATTCTGTGTAATTCTTGTCAACAAGAGCTTGCAGTGTCCTTTGATCTATTTATAAAAAGCATGTTGCATGTTTTAGTTTCCCAGTCTAGCGTAGTCAGTCCTTACTAATATGCTTGTCTTGTTTCATCTTGAAGAACGTGTCGAGATTTTGCATGCGGACCTTCTTGGCCAGGTTGCTGGCGGTGAAGTGTCCCTAAAAGACAATACCAGTGCCTCGCTCGGGACAGTGGAGAGCCGTCCCTTCCATCACCTGGCACCCCCCTGCACCCCACTTCATTCCAGCGCAGAACACAGGCATGGCCTGTAACGAGGCACAACTCGGACATCGCGCAACTGGAAACAAGGTCCAGTTAGATCTGCAGGAAGCGCAGAGCCAGCGCGGTGCAGAAAAGTACACTCATCTACAAGCTGCCGGCCATCAAGCTCTTTCGAGCGCTTTCCAGGCTGAAGCTGCTTCAGATGGGGATCACCACGGCCCTGCTCCCCCCTGTGTGCTACCTGTACCTGGGGGGCAGGTGTCCTCCTCCCTGCTCAGCTACACCGCTGGAATAGCCTCCTTCGTGGCCGTCATGCATTCCTCCATGAGTCACTACCTCCGCAGGGTCATCGGCGTGATGTACCTCAGAGACTCGAGAGCCACGCTGAGGGTATCTCATCTCACCTTCTGGGGCCCGTGACGGAGGTCATGACGCCGGGGGACACGGGCAACTCCAGGAACGAGACGCTGCTGCAGCTCAGGCACTACAAGCACCAAGACGTGCTGTACTTCTCCACCGGGCTGGGGCAGGTCGTGGATAGGGAGAGGTTTGTGGAAGTCTTCGGGAGCGTTCCATGAAAGGCGCAGTTTGCGAAAGAACAGAATCGTGGTGTACAAGTCTTGGTAATGCGTGAATCTACAGACTCGGTGGACTCAAGTGGACATCAGTGGCCTAAAATAAATATAATGTTACACCACTTTCATAGCCACACCAGCAATTAAAAATAAATTAATAAGCATAATAAAAATCGCCATTTTCTGAATTAAATTTTGTGTTTGTGAATCCTGTGGTAACGAGAAATTATCCTGCCAAAACATATACGCATTATAAACTACAGCACAGATAAGGGCACTTTAACATATAAAAAAACAAAAATCATAATTTTTAAGAAAAACGTTCTATTCAGTTTTGCCCAACCTTTTATTATTGTGTTGAGTTAGGGTCAGGGTTAGGGTTATTGTGTTGATGCACTCCATGGGAGATAGTGGAAAGTCCTCATGAACACTAAAGACAAATGGGTGTGTTTGTATGATTAAAAAAATAAATAAATAAAACACTTATACAAAGACCACTCTGACTCCCTAGAGCTGTCACAAGAAGTAAACGTCACTGTACATGAAAGGGGATGAGCAGCAGCATTTATTAATAAAAAAAACAACAAAGAACACACCATCATGACATCACTCACAGAATTACAATAAGCTTTATTTCACAATACTGATACATTTCTTTTTCAATTACAATAAAGACCTAGATTTTTACTTGGTTACATCCATACTTGGTACAGTTTAGTAAACATCAATGGCAAAATTTGCATGAATCTATTCTTGAATCTATTCTTTTATGCGGACTAGCTGAGCTTCAGTTATGAACTTCACGTTCACCACAATTACAAAATGTCAGTAAACATTACAGAAGAAAAAAAGAATTACCAACCTCCCTTCAGAGTTTGTCACGTGCTACTGAACAACAAGCTTCACTTTGCATAAACAGTCAAGACGTTACAAACTTTATATTTCGAAGACGCGACTGAAGAGAACGGCACCGATTCCAAGAAGTTTAGTCTCATGATGGGATACAGCTGTGCGAAGGTGTGGGGTTGAAACGTGTGCATGGCAATGTGCATGAATGGGTTAATACAGACCGTATACACTGTATATACATGTAACTACAACTAGGACAGTATTGTCAGTTATCAAACACGATGGCCAGATCTGCTGGATTTGAATAGTCTGACGGAGTCATGTTGTATTTCCATGCCTCACACGACAGCTTGAAAGACCTTCTCCATCATTACCACTACCTTCACTCATTTGGTGAAGAATGGGTCAACTTTTAGGGGCGGGGGGCAAAACAGAAGAAAGAAAAAAATGCAATGATGTTCATAAACTCCTGTGAATAAAAAGCAATTTCCAAAATAGTCCTGGGTTCCATCATTGTAATTATAGTCCTGGGTTCTATCATTGTAATTATAGTCCTGGGTTCCAGCATTGTAATTATAGTCCTGGGTTCCATCATTGTAATTATAGTCCTGGGTTCTATCATTGTAATTATAGTCCTGGGTTCTGTCATTGTAATTATAGTCCTGGGTTCCGTCATTGTAATTATAGTCCTGGGTTCCATCATTGTAATTATAGTCCTGGGTTCCATCATTGTAATTATAGTCCTGGGTTCTATCATTGTAATTATAGTCCTGGGTTCCATCATTGTAATTATAGTCCTGGGTTCCAACATTGTAATTATAGTCCTGGGTTCCATCATTGTAATTATAGTCCTGGGTTCTATCATTGTAATTATAGTCCTGGGTTCCATCATTGTAATTATAGTCCTGGGTTCTATCATTGTAATTATAGTCCTGGGTTCCATCATTGTAATTATAGTCCTGGGTTCCATCATTGTAATTATAGTCCTGGGTTCTATCATTGTAATTATAGTCCTGGGTTCCATCATTGTAATTATAGCCATGGGTTCCATCATTGTAATTATAGTCCTGGGTTCCAGCATTGTAATTATAGTCCTGGGTTCCATCATTGTAATAATAAGCGGGCGTAGGACCTCTCATTGGTACATTAATGCTTCTATTAATACAGCAGGGTGAGAAACTCGCAAAGTTATTCCTCCACTATAGCTGTATGAACACCTCCTCACAGTAAGCCCTCAGACTCAGATGAGACTCGTGTGTGCTGTGATGAGGCTCCAGTGGCGTTAGCAAAGGCATGATCGCTCAGATTCCTGGCACCTGCTCATTCAATAATCTACACTCTGAAACCCAGGGCAGGGTGATAACAGCCATGTGTTCTTTATATTAACATTATACCTGGCTACCACAGTTTAATCAAACAAAAGAGCTGTGTGAAGCCTTGTCAAGACACCTTTTAAACTGTGTGTATTATACTGTTCATTGAACCTGTGTGTAGCGTGTGTTCATTAACCTGTGTGTAGCTGTGTATTATACTGTTCATTGAACCTGTGTGTAGCGTGTGTATTATACTGTTCATTGAACCTGTGTGTAGCGTGTGTATTATACTGTTCATTGAACCTGTGTGTAGCGTGTGTATTATACTGTTCATTGAACCTGTGTGTAGCGTGTGTATTATACTGTTCATTGTGTGTAGCGTGTGTATTATACTGTTCATTGTAACGTGTGTATTATATTGTTCATGTAACCTGTGTGTAGTGTGTGTATTATACTGTTCATGTGTGTAGCGTGTGTATTATACTGTTCATTGAACCTGTGTGTAGCGTGTGTATTATACTGTGTGTATTATATACTGTTCATTGAACCTGTGTGTAACCTGTGTGTAGCGTGTGTATTATACTGTTCATTGAACCTGTGTGTAGCGTGTGTATTATACTGTTCATTGAACCTGTGTGTAGCGTGTGTATTATACTGTTCATTGAACCTGTGTGTAGTGTGTGTATTATACTGTTCATTGAACCTGTGTGTAGTGTGTGTATTATACTGTGCATGTAACCGTTGTGTTGTGTGTATTATACTGTTCATTGAACCTGTGTGTAGTGTGGATTGTTTATTTGTTCAATGACAGTTCAATGTGTGCGCTCCATCTCTGAGCTTGTAGTTAAGGTATTGCTTTTTTGCTTTCAATATAGAAACAGAAATGCGTTTTGCTTATCCAAACTGCAGTGAACTCTCATTGGTCGGGAGTGTGCGCCCGCGTCTTTATAAAGAGACCCAGCTTGGGATCTGGGCTGTTAGTCCAAGAGGATAGTACCCAGGAACTCGTCTGCAGAAGGGCAACAACCCTCCCTTTCTGTGCCCCAGTACAGCAGAGCCGCACTGCTTGAAAAGAGCCCATGCAGCAGGCCGGAGACAGGATAGGCTTTGTGCTTCATCTACAACGTCGTTTGAACCAACCTGCCCAGCCTGGGGGTTGGTGGGCTACACATGTACTACTGGAACTGCAATGCCAAAACGTACCTATGAGCGCCTGACTGGGAATAGTGGGTTCCATTAAAATACAAAAGAAATAGTCCAGGTCTTGCACTTTTAAAAAATCAAAGATTGCAATAGCTATTCATCTGCTAAGATATGAAGGGCTGAAACCTCGTCCCTCAGTCACTAATGCGTCCTGCCAGCTCCACAGTTCCTGATAGGCGAGGCTCTACTATATGCGAAGCCTGTTGGCATGTAAAGGGACGGTTTTTGCTTGCGTTCACCCAACAGCGCGCCCCTGCTTTCACACGGCAACCCCCCCCCCTGAACACAAAGGAAGGGGAAGTGCTTATCCAATCACACTACTGACACATTCCAGGATCGGTGAACAATTAAAAACAAAACCAAAACAATAAAAACAAAAATCTCCCTACCTCAGTTGCCCCCCGCCCCCAAGAGGGATTACGATTTTGCTGGATCCCTTACATAAAATTCTAACAAGTCTAATGATTTTGATTAGTTTTTGTTTGTTTGTTTGTTTTTTTTTGTTTTTTTTAAACAATATTTAAAATTCTACAACTCCCCAGTCTGCGTCACTGTTTGCTTGTATGTAATGGTTCTTAACCGAGGCTTGTGATTGGCTCATTTTGATTGCTCGAGTGAGGGGTTTGGACCCTGTGCTTTGCTGTGAGGCGGGGCTCTCTTGCACCCTACTTGTACTCCGCTAGGATGTCGTTGAAGATGTTCAGGAAGACGTTGGCGTGGTGCTGTTTGAAGACCAAGGAGGGGCGGAACCGAATGGAACGCTCTCCGCAGCCTCCAAGAACGACACCTAGAGCGAGGAAACAGCAGAACACGAGAACTTAAACTCCATCCAGGGACACTACACGCTGCTCCACACTGGGACTGGTGCAATTAAAAGTCTTGTTATTTCAAGACTCTACCATGTCGTCAGTAGTATGTACAGATCTTGCACTTTGGATCCGATCCCTCCTCACCTTTGTCCCTGGCCTTCATGATCAGGATGTTGCGTGTTGCATCATCTCTCACGTCGATGGCTAGGAAGGTGCCCTGACCCCTGGCTGCACTCAGAAGATGGGGGTAGCGAGCCTGCAGAGACAGGCCAGGTCAAAGATACGGAACAAAACAGGGATCTGTGCCAAGATCAGCAGGAGGGTTTAGACAGGAAGAGAGAGGCTCCTCCTGTATAAACAGGACAAGCATTTAACTACTGAAGCACGTCAACCACAGCATTTGGAGAACGTCTGTGGGATCGCCAGCAAAGGTTCTGCGGGTCACGCAGCACTAATCCAAGGAGACCAGCTCGAGATCTTTTTTGCATTACCCAGAACCATCATGCTTTCTGTTCCCCTCCACACCCCTGGCACTATAATGATTTGACACAGAGAACATTAAATGATACCTTTAGTGTCAATGCTTAAACAAACAAAAAAGCACTGTACATCAGAGGATCAGGTGCCAACAATATAAGCTACAGTAAACAAAACAAGTTCTTAACCAAGCACCCTGGGAGCCTGGGGTTTGAGATACACCATGGAAATCACAGGCACCTGGAAATCATACAGCCCATCCATCAGCACTTTCCCGGCTCGGGAAACCTCCTCCAGCAGATTGTCAGTCCGGATCACGTTGAGGACTTCATTCAGGAGCAGGTTCTTGGACGGGTCTCCCATCCACGTGTTGAAGATTCGGTATGGCTAGAGAGAGAGAGAGAGAGAGAGAGAGAGAGAGAGAGAGAGAGAGAGAGAGAGAGAGAGAGATGCAATGAGCTCAATTCAAAAATACGCATGAACTCAACAGCTTAAAAAAAAAAAAAAAAAAAAAAAAAATCAGACCTAAAACACAAAGTAAAACCTGGGATGGCTCAAACTGCAGTGCAATAGGAGTCTTATGGTACTTCCATCCCCAAAGCACCCTTTGTACCAAGTTATAAGGCATAAGCTAGTGTTCCTCTTCATAACCACTGCAGTGTCTGTGCGTTAACTATGACAAAGTCCCAGCTGACATACTGCAGCCTCTCCTTGCTGCAGGACAGGGAGCCTCACTGGGCTCATTCCCATCCAAGCACAGCGCACCCTTCTTGATGCCGGTCCTCTCCATGCGGGCCCTTGTTAATCAGGGTGCCAGTACCTCAGCAGGAGTCAGCTCGTCCTTGTGGAAGTATCCTCCGGTGAGCATCTTCTTGCTGAAGGAGACGATGTCAGCTGGGTCGTCCATCCCCCAGTGTTCGTGGGCCCAGAACTTCCCAGTGCCGCCCCCCCCAGTCTGGACCTCATCCACATGGAACACACAGCCGTGCTGAGGAGGAGAGGGAGAGAGTTACTGCACAGCCGTGGCTTGATGGAGAGAGATCACCCCCAGCTCACGCAGCAGTGCCTGTACCTTCCTGGCGATGTCTCTGAGCTTCTTGAAGAAGTCTACAGAGGCGTGGTTGTCCCCTCCCTCGGACTGGATGGGCTCCACCACGATCCCGGCCACCGTCTTGCCAATCTTCCTGTACTTCACGATGAGGTCCTCCACCTCCTCCAGGCAGCGCGCCTCCTCCTGCACGTTCTCCCGCACGAACTCCTCCAGCGGGTAGCGCAGCCTGGGGAACGGGGCGATGGGCCAGTCGAACGTGGGTATGTCCAGCTTGTGCATGGCCTTGGAGTGCGTCGTAGCGAGGCAGCCTGAGGGAGGAGGAACGTGCAAATCGGTTAGTGTGACAGCCTGGACGTTTATACTGGGACCTGCCTGTCAGATTTATTACAGCTACTCAGAGGCGATTGCGTTTTCGGCTTTTCTTAAAACAGATTTTGAATACTTCTGTTTTACCGTTTCTAATTGGTTTCTCCTTCTCCAGCTACAAGGCATTTAGTTAGCATTCAGAACTGTATGTTGTTCTCCTAATTCCTATTTTGAAAATAACATGTGTAGTGTGAGAGAAAGAGAGAGAGAGAGAGAGAGAGAGAGAGAGAGGGCGATAACTACTCGCTAGGGAGAAAGTTGCAATGAATAGGAGTTGAAACATGATTTAGGACAGTCGTGAAAGTTTAGATTTTTCGTCGGAGATGTATTTCGAAAGGCGTCTCACCTAGAGTCCGACCGTGGAATCCACCCATGAATGACAGGATACTGAACTCAGGGCATCCAGGAGCCTGGAGACACACAACAGAAACAGTGACTTCCTTCCACCAGCAAGTGGCAGTGTGGTCTGCGACTGCACTGCTCCTTCTCAAAGCCAAAGGAAATGAAATGTGAGACAGCGAGCTAGACAGACCAGATACCTGGTTGATCAAACATGAATCCAGATCCTCTTTGGTGGGCTTCATGTTCCCCCTCTCCTTGTTCTGCAGGTTAAAAACACAGAATCGATCACGGTGGGCGAGTCTAACCAGGAACTCAGGTTCCCAGGAGTTATGTGAACTCTTGCTATTAGGAGTGTTGTACAGTAAGACAGTATTACATCACAGTTCATGAAGATGATAACCACAACTGGCACACTGTATGCATATTTAAAGATCTCTACTCACTCTGTACCAGAAGAAGGCTGCCTTGTAGGCGTTTTCATTGGAGCAGGACCCGCAGGCCATGGTCTGCACTTTGCGGAGACCTTTGGGGGCAACCTGGATGGAGCAGGAAAGTGTTAGATGACGGATGAGCGAGTCCCACACACAAACCTCCTGCAACATTGGAAAGGTTACCCTGTGGAGATACCATTCCAAGAAATCCACTGAACTGGGGGTTCAAAGTGTTGGAGAGGAGAGAGATACCAAAATAATATGAAACTGCATGGCAGCACACCAGATCATGGCAGTTTTTGACACATAACTATGACAGGAAACATGCCTGATGTGTAACACCAACGTAGTATGCAAACCAATTACACCTAGTACAGAAAACTTGCCTTCATTACCCAGCACTGCTTGAGTGATCTGTGTGTGCCAGTGGGTTTTACATTACGCACGCACACACGCGCACACACACACCTCCCCTCTCCACCTCTGTTGCGTGTGCCCAAGCTTCGTGTACTTACTGACAGCAACGCATCCAACAGGTTCCCAGGCAAGTTCTCTGGAGGCAGAATCCCCAGAGCGGGTCTGTTCACAAAAGCGCTCTAAAGAAAGAAGAGTCCAGAACAAGTCAGTGAATTTTGGGGGGGGAGGAAATGAACCACAATAAACAGCACCTCATCCCAGCTAGGAAATCTCACATTCTTCTTAGCTGATTTCTTTTTCTGCTTCATTTAGTTTCACTTTGCAAATCCTTTTCTATTTCAGTCATCACAACCCCCCCCCCGTGGTGCTTCTTGCAGAGTATTTCAGGGAGACAGGTTAACGAGAGCTGTGCAGAGGCCACAGGATTGCTTTGAACATCTGAAACAGAAAGTGAGATCCAAAGCAACTCTAAACAGGTGGAATACCTCAGACAGCAAACAGTAAAAGCAGACCAGAGTTCCAGACTCTGCTGCAAAACCTTCTGTAGCGTTTGCAGCCCAGCCTCGAAAGCCCCCAGCAGCATACAGAGTGACGCTCTGCGAGGGGTACCCCTGGATACAGTGAGCTTACCAAATTCTGCGGGTTCTGCATTACTTTGAGGAGGGCTGGGTGATTGTAACCTAAAAATGAGAAAACACACACTTTTATTAAACATGACACGTTCTCCAAACATCATGGAAACATCAACTGACAGCGACAACAGGGCAGTATTGCCTGCAATCAGTTTCTGACTAGCAACTAACCAAAAAAAAAAAAAAAAAAAAAAAAACCACAGAGCATTATAATGACATTGAGCAGGGAGAATGCAAGACAGGTGTGACAGACTGGGAATTCGTTTCAGGTCAGATAGTTTGAATCTGTGGGCCACCTCTAGTAATGAGGGATAGCTAGGTGGGGGTCTCGATAACACCTGTTTTCGGAAACCACTTTAACACTTCTATATATTAAAGTACATATATGTATAATCTCAGCTGCACAGATGTTTCATTCCCCTTACTGTCACAGCTGATAAACGCTTCTGCACCAGTCCAGAGATGCAATCACAGATTTACAAAGGCTTTGCTCCCCCCCTCCTTTCGAATTACAGCCACAATCACTCAAAGAGATTACCTACCTGGAACTGAAAACAAAGGGAAAGGAGTCGTACAGCATACGGTATGTGTGATTCGTGGCTGGAGCCAACCACAGTGCACTTCTCTCTGGTTCAGTGACCAAGCTGATGCTGCATGCCGCAGTGGCACAGCAAAGGAGGGGACAAACAATGGTGCCTCCACTCTATACACAGACACACCCCACTCAGCTGCAATCCCTCACAGCAGCTATACGGGACAACCCTGCCTGCCGTGCGCTCACATGGTGAACATCACCTTGCATGAATCTGGTCCGCGATAGCCGGGGGGCTCGACGCGGCTGCTGAAATGGATCAAGCTCTGTAGATGACTCCAGAGGTGAAGGGGTTCATGAACGCCGTTTGCCCATTTATTCTAAATTCTTTCGACCCAGGCAGTCCCGATGTCCTAATTTCGAGCTCAATACTAGTTTCTCCCATTCTGCCTGCTTTGCCAGAACGGTGCCAATTAAATCAGACTGGTTTACTGCTTGCTTGGGCAGTGCAATATAATGGCAGATACCGATCGCTTTCCATTCAGCGGCGGGTCATTAGCTTGTGTAATCTCTCATTCAGAGACTGCCTCTGCTATTGATTTAAAAACAATGAATTAAAAACAAGACAACGTGCACACACACCGCCCCCCTCCCACTCCCCTCTCCCCCCAGGCAAGCCTCCAATTCACTGCCAATGACTGCAAAGCGTTTGTTTAATGGGAGCTGTCGAATCTGGGGGGGGGGGCTGCTCTGTTCAAAAACGTTGCAATCAATAAATCAATGCTAAGATGAGACAGTAAGAGAAAGGAAGTGGGGCTGCAGTGTAAAGGAGGCGATCGGGAAAGGTGTTGTTCTGTATAAACACGCCAGCCAGCCTGCCCTCGGTAATGAGCAGAGGAATCCAGTCTCTCTTACCGATGGGGATGGACGAGATCTGAGTGTAGAGGTCCAGCATCCTGTTCCCGTCCACGTCCACCAGGTAATTCCCTCGGCTCTCCTCGTAGTTGCAGAAGAAGTTTATCGCCCCGGTGTTCTGGAAAGAGAAGGTGGGAAGGCACAGCGCTACAGAACCTCAGTGGTTTCGTGCTTTCACCTGCATCGTTCAGATAAAACACTTGGAGAACCAATACAAGCTGCTGCTGCAAATACATGCAGGGCAGAGCAATGTAATTAGGGTGTGGGTAAAGCCTTCGTGTATAACAATGTATCAATACTCCGCTGATCAGTTTGGGCACACAGCAAAGAACAATCTGTTTTTGTGTTTAATAGCGACCTGCTTGCACTAGAAACAGCAGTTCAGATTATACACCACAAGCGCCCGCTTGACAAAGCTCTTCTAACTCGCTCTCCACATGCTGTACCAGCACAGTTTATTAATACTCACCTGGATCTTATCCAGCTGTTTTGTCAGCTCCTGTGAAGACACAAACAAGGTATAATTAGTTGCTTCCCTGTGTTCGTTTTCATGGAGCGCAAGTCAGATGTAATCTGCAGTAGTAAAGGGTATGTTAACAGGGTTTAACAAGGCATGTGACATGAATGACAAATATTAAATGCAGAAACTTAAAAGTTGAAATTCCAGATTTACAGGATACCAGTAAGTCATTTTTTTCTGAATTTGTTCTCTGCAACTTGAATTCTCAACTTGATTTAAAGATTGATCTGACCAGATAAAAGGTTCCTTGCTTGCCTTGTAATTCTACAGCAGAGAAGGACCCATAAAAATTCAGAATTCACTGTTGGAATTCGTTTCAGGATACACAAAGTTGTGTAGATGTAACCGGGCTGAAGCTGGGCACCACCATGCACATTACAAGCAAGCATCTTAACCGCTATGTAAATGAGCCAGACTCCCTTGTCGGAGTGGTTGTTGAGCTGTTAACCTCTATAACAGCAGCACTCAGCACTGCCCGTGACATGTAGAACGCTGGGAGATCCATGATGCCACTCAGCCCTCCTCACTCCCCCTGGATCTGGGACCCCCCCGGCCCTCCTCACTCCCCCATGGATCTGAGACCAGGACCCCCAGCCCTCCTTACTCCCCCTGGATCAGGGACCCCCGGCCCTCCTCACTCCCCCTGGATCTGGGACCCCTGGCCCTCCTCACTCCCCCTGGATCTGAGACCAGGACCCCCGGCCCTCCTCACTCCCCCTGGATCTGGGACCCCTGGCCCTCCTCACTCCCCCTGGATCTGGGACCCCCGGCCCTCCTCACTCCCCCTGGATCTGGGACCCCCGGCCCACCTCACTCCCCCTGGATCTGGGACCCCCCCGGCCCTCCTTACTCCCCCTGGATCTGAGACCAGGACCCCCAGCCCTCCTCACTCCCCCTGGATCTGGGACCCCCGGCCCTCCTCACTCACCCTGGATCTGGGACCCCCTGCCCTCCTCACTCCCCCTGGATCTGAGACCAGGACCCCCGGCCCTCCTCACTCCCCCTGGATCTGGGACCCCCGGCCCTCCTCACTCCCCCTGGATCTGGGACCCCCGGCCCTCCTCACTCACCCTGGATCTGGGACCAGGAACCTCGGTCTTCATGGAAGGCCCATCAAAGTCAACATCTGGAGAGCTCTTAGTCGCAGCCTTGCTGACGCACCTGTAACCTGGGGAAAAATAATCATGGGGGAGATCAACCAGAGCACTGTCTCCACAGGGATCATCCATGCTTTTCCCATGGTAAATAAGCATTTAAAAGAATTTAGCATGGTTTGTCGTGTTTTTTTTTTTTTTTTTTTTTTAAATATGCTTTGCCATATCTCTCAGTGATTTACCCAGCTTCCACTGGGCTTTATTACACACTGTTATGACTTTACTATGGGAAACTTTTATATGGGACTATCCCACACTTTTATGAATGAATAAAATGGAACCCCTTCCCAGGGTTTTGCCTAACCTGTCCTCTACACAGGAGTAACTGCATATACATCCGTAACTTTAAAACTCCCAATCGAACACATGGAGATAAAAAAGAGTAAAGGCACCTCTGCAAACAACTGTGGTTGTGCAACATGGAAAAAAAAAACATTAAAAATAATACAGGTTTGAAGCGGATTCAGCCTGACTGTGAAACCTTGTACTTCAGTCAGTCCCAGTGCTGAGCTATCACTCCTCTCCCTGTCTGACCCTACCCCCTCCCCCTCTACCATCGGGAGAATGACTCCAACACTGATCAGCAGAAGAACACTTTGCAGTCACAGCCAGCCAGATAAACAGCAGGTCATTACCATCGCTGCTGAAGATTTCTAAGTGTTTCCAAATTCATGCTGTGTAAACTAGATCAACCAAACCAGAACCCCTAGTGCAGGCCTGCAATTGAAATTGAAAAGAAAATGTAGTTTGAAAGAGTTTTCCCTTGGCAGCGCCTTGGCTGCCTAGTTTAATTTCCTGGACGCAGAAGAAACAGATTCGATAGCTGGAGATGCTGACAAATGCCAGTGCATTATCAAGGGGCTGTGCGTTACAAATCTTAACAGAAGACACAGCTCACTGGCAAAATCAACAATTAACTGTAAAACACAAATACAAGCATACAGAAGAACAACGCATTAACCCCTTCTTGATACTGAGACTGCATGGTAAAAAGTCGGGTGATGGGTGAAGTCTGTGCTTGGCAGGATACTGTTACACCCCAGCAGCTGCGCTCCCTACACTGTTACTGAGCAGCGCTGGAGGTGACTCCGTTAGCTGCTGCAGTGGGGCAGCGTGCAGAGCCGATCGCTGGCACAAGCACTCACGTGGCGCCAACAGTCGCAGGTTCTGCTGCAGATTGACAGCGAGCTGGCGGCACAGCAGTGTGGAAGCCATCCTAATGCCCTGGATAGGAAACGGTCGCAGCACGCAGACTCCTCTTCCTGCCTTCACTTCACCTGCAAGAAAGGAGAGAAAACCCAGCAGGGTTAGTCCAGACCCTGCTGATTCACTGCTGAGCCACCTTGGGGCCCGCTGCTCTTCTATAGGGCCCCAGAGCAAGCTCTCTTTTAGTGGCACAGCATGCAAACCTCCAGAAATAAGCAATGCCGATTCCTAACAGCTCTTGGGACTGGGTAACCCTGGAAACATGCAGCAGAAAACAATTGCTTAAAATACAAATGTTTCAGCCAGTGCCACTGTATCTTAATTGTAAACAAGTGTGATCACCAATTCATTCAAAGACTTACAGCCTCTTTCCTAAAACATCCACAAAAATAGAAGAGTCCTTAGGTGTGTTTTTTTTTTTTTTTTACTTTGGGAAACCCAAGTTATTTTACATCTGTACTTTTTTTCCCCCACCTACCAGCTCACACATCCTTATAAAACCCGACACCGGCATACAGCCAGGAATGGAAATAAGACTCCCAT
>NC_054560.1:9401030-9426030 GCF_017654505.1 Polyodon spathula
GCACTTTTAATAAGCGAGATCTATTGTCAGCAAAATTCTGCTTCCCCAATGATTACACTGTCCTTTCAAACCTGACAACCACAGCTCTACTCTACTGGGAAACAAAAAGCAGCTCCGAGTAACAACACTCGCTTACCCTCTGCGACCCACTGTGGGGAGGACATGCATTTTCCATTTAGTACCTTCTGCTGTATCTGTGCAAATCACCACAGATTTGTGCACTGGTATAGTGCAGTGTGCAGTCTATATATTGCAGTATTAAATGAATGCATTCCAAAAAATACTGCATTACAAATCTTTATTGAAGCAGTGCTTCAGAAATACTTTAGTGTGTTCCTGTGAAGGGCGCTATATTAAAATATTAAAAAAAAAAAAAAAAAAAAAAAAAAAACATACATACACATCCGTCTCAAGTTCAATTAATATATATATATATATATATATATATATATATATATATATATATATATATATATTTTAGTAGGTTTTCATATATCTGTTTATTTTAAGGTTCACTTAGTTCATTTCAATGCAAATTCACCAACCACGCAAAAAGTTTTGGGCGACAACACAGCAAAGGGTTAAACTACACTACGTCTCAGCCAATCAGAATACACAGACGGAATTTGGAGCGCTTCTATCCACGCCCAGTCCAAACCGTGCCGCCCCTCTCTTCTCATCTTAAAGCAGCCCACTCACCCTACTCAATACAACAGTGTTTTCAGGTCCCGTCCGAAGGTAACACTGCGTTACCGTGCATTGCAATCCAAAACGGGGGAACGCCAAGCAACGCATTGCTGTCTGAAAACAAGAATGAGCCCCGACTAGGAAAGAGACGCGCAGGTCTGTCAACGTTAATCATGAACTAGCAGGGCTTTGAAAACAACAAACAAGTTTTAAGAGAAGTATAAAAAGAAAAAGTTTGTGGAGTTGAAGCACCGGCAACACAAGCGCTGGGCATCCCCGTTAGCAGCTGCCTGTACCGGTAAGTGTCGACTCCTCAGGTACTTAGTGTATCCTGTATCCTGTATGTATATGTGTGTGTATATATATAATATATATATATATATATATATATATATATACGCGATACAGCGTAACTATAATTTATAATATGTACCAACTCCATGAACGTAAAACCATTACGACCTGAGTCTGCACACTTTTTTTTCATTTGCATTTGTATTGCTGGACTCACGTGTGTGTGTGTGTGTGTGTGTTCTGGCGACTGTAACATACATTTTGCAATCCAAAAACTTTCCAAAAAACTTTTTTTTTTTTTTTTTTTTTTTTTTTTTTAAGCGAGCGCCAGTTTTAATATTGAGAGAACTTCGTTAACAGCACGTAGAGGACACCGGCTCGGTCACTCGTGAGATCTGTTAGGATTAACGAGCAGAGTTCTGGTGCAATTATTATTTACTGTAGTTAAGAACCATAAAATAAAGCTGTTTACTTGTAATGGAAGGTCGTTAATTTCAACCATAACTAGAATACAAAAAAAAAAAAAAAAAAACAGCGCTTTGTAATAGCTGTGTGGTCGCTCAACCAAAAAAAAAACTGCCACAGAGATAATGTGATATTTGCCTGGATGAAAAACGCGTATTGTGGTGTTTGTTTGGGTCACCCGGCTGTTACCCAGATAGTACCTGATGTTGTTCTGCGACGATTAATAGGATCTGGTCGCGCCTTTACCATCAAGCAGGATTATTTCTCCAAGCTTCTTTGTTTATTTATTTAAATACATACATTTAAGCTTTCCATAACGAAACAAAAGTGACAAAAAAGTACTGCTAATCTCTCTCTCGATTAGGAATACACCTATCTGACACGCAAAAGCTAAATAAAACGCCCTGTTATTATAATGAAAGTAATTTAAAGGTGTGAGTTTAATTATAATGTGTTATTATAGTTATAGTTATGTTATTATAGGGTTTAGTGTGGTAGGGAGGGGTGGAATAATTTAATTTACATTCTAACAAACCCCAAATAAATTAAATTGCTATGCAATAGGAGTCCTATTTCTATCCCTGCTGATGGACAAAGATCACTCAAGCCCTAGTGTAGAATAGTGGATCTGCTGGCTGCCAGTCTCCAGCTAAGACCCCTTGACTGTAAAGTCCTGCTATCACAGTTGTTATCTCCAGGGGCTTCATTTCAATTGTTCCAATGCCAATAAAACAATTAGCAGATTCAAATGAGCCTGGCCAGCCTCACAGGTCATAAGCAAGGCTGTTCCAACTAGCTTGGGGTGCTTAAAGGGTTAACAAAGGTGATATTCTATTGCTCAAAAAATCAATCATGTCTAGGATCATACAGTACATAGAAATCATGCTACCACAATGCTTGCACCAGTGCTAGAGCAAGGCAGGCATTGTTCATTTCAACATGTGAGGTAGCAATTATTTAAAAATCTAATAAAGCAGAGTAGCACGTTGCATTGATTTCTTGTTTAGCTGCAAAAGAGAATAAGACGTTTCTGTTGTCTGGTATCAAGCCCCTCCTCCACACCCCCACCGAGTCTGGTATGCAGTGTGCCAGCCAAATCCCAACCTGACTGCAGGATAGTGACATTTAGAAAAGTCAAATCTGGAGAGAGAGAGAGAGCAAGTGAGAGAGTGAGCGAGCAGGGCAGGAGGAAAAAAAAAACCAACAAAGAGAGAAGAAAAAAAAAAAGCAAACATTCCAGATCGGCTGTCACAGCAATTTAATTAAAAAGTGCCGGCCTGATTTTCTGTGAACGGTGGAAACGAGCAAACAGGCAGAAGATTAACTCTTGAGTTCTAACTGCACCCCTCCCCTCTCCCTCCAAGCATCCCTGAGCTAAGCCCAGAGGTCAGGTAATAAGTGCTTGGGTCACGCCGCCATGGAAACTAAATAGGGGGGGGGCCCAAAAGGCCTAAGCCAGACAGCTAATCATTCCAAAAACGAGTCAAGTAGTGAAAAGAAATTGGTAAGCTGTAGTGTGTGTGTGTGTGTGTGTGTGTGTGTGTGGGGGGGGGTCAGGATTACCCAGTGTTTTGATGTTTGAACTGTCACACATGAAATGCTTCAAAGTTCTTGTCAGTGCTTCAGAACAGTCCCGTCCCTCAGTGTGTGGCTCACACACTGAACAGGTGAGCTCACATCACTTGCGCTTTGCCTGGCGCATGTGAATGAGGGAGCTAATCCAGTCCTTTGTTAACCCTCCACACCTTTGACTCAATGCCTCTCGGCTACACAGCAATCAAAAAGTCGCTCGCTTATCTCGCTGATCAACTCAGTAAATATGGAACTTGAACAAACTCTCAGAGGAAAGCATCTCCCCATAACAATGCAATCTCTTCAGTTTGGAAGCAGCAATGCTGCCTGTTTGCCCATTCTGTAGCAGGAGAGCTGTGCTGCTCAGGCAGGTGTGACTAACTGGGTTAACTACTTTCTACCACAGTGAGCAGAGCTGGCTTATCGTTACCCTGCTGAGAGGCTATGTCTGGTCTTTTAACCTTTCCACTGGGCCCCGGCTCTCAAATACTACCTGAATACAGCACTGCTAGGGTGGCACGCAGTGTCAATCTCTATTGCATGTAAAACATATGATGAACATGCATGTGGTCAGGTTTGAAATGCAGAGGTTTTACACTTGTCTTTCTGGTACACAAACATTAAATCAGTTATCAGTTTATCAATGACTTCATAAAGTATTTCTAGTGATTGAGCAGTGTGCTGATTCTCCTTGGATAGAGAGCGGTTTGCTGGTTCTGAATATTCTGTACTATATATATAGGACTATATAAGACATCTATATATATTATATTATAATATATATATATATATATATATATATATATAATATATATACACACACACACACACACACACACACACACACACACACACACACACACAGTGGCATTACTTTATCATTCACAAGTGTCTGCTCAGTATAACCATGATGAGGGCCGTCTCTCTCGTTCCGGTTGTGTGGAAACGGGTATGCCTCAGTGTGAGGCTGGCAGGGGCTGCATTGTTGCAGGAGGGAGGAGTGGAAAGTAATGTAGTCTTATTAGAGCCTGTTCGAAAGCAGAGAGACTGTGTAACACCAGCGCTAGAGGAGACACACAGTTGGAATGCACAGAACCCATTTAGCACAGAGAGCCTTTGCATGAGGCACAGGCTTCCACTGCTGAACAATGCCGAGGACTGAGAAAGGGAATGTGTATGAACCATATGACAGCGTGAGAGAAAAGAGGCTCAGCGGGTCGGAAATTAGCGTTCAGAAGTAGATTTACATAAATCTAAGGGAATATTTGCTCGCGGAAACAAAGTCTGCATAGAAAAAAAAGTTAATGCTGAGTGTTGCAATAAACGAGATTAGGGTCAGTTGTAAGGTTTCATTTATTTCTTGATTTATATGTGATTACCCTTACAGGAAGCCAGCCTGTAGCACCAGTCACTGCTGTTTCTAGTAAGCTTGTCCTGTGTGAGGAGGTGAGGCGGTGTTTGTGTTAGTGGAACCGGGTGTCTTGCAGTCAATGAAGCAGAGACAATGCCTTCCTAATCCAGCCCTGTCGCAAACAGAGCTGAGCTGTCCGAGTCACACCCATTACTAACAATGGCATTTATTAAACAGGGTGACTATTAGGGAGGCTGCAATTTCTCTGAGCCATCAGACCTTAGTTAGCTAGTCTTTTTAAAACAAAACGTAGCTGAAAATGAACTCCCAAGATTCACTATAAAGTCCACCCATGTTACTTATTAGTAGCAAAACTGCAGTACTCTTCCATCACCCCACGGAATAACAGCGCTGGCACGTTATTGAACCGTGGAAGAGAATCAGAACCCTTCTGTCTTCAATACATTCACTAGATCCACCAAGCCCAGTAAGTGGATTGCGATACACATCCTGTTGTGGGTTACTGTATGTGATCAGATAACATTTCCTATCTTTAAAATCAATTGGGAGTTGAACAGAAAGCCGGTTTAGTGACAAAACTGCGATGCGGGTTCAGTTTGGAACAAGTCAGGACACATGCCGCTGCTCTTGAACCCTGTTTGTCAAGCACTGTGATCAGTGTGACCGATGTCTACGCCGTGAAATGCAAGTTACGTAGCATTTACATCAGATTAGCTTGCTGTAATTCTGCTCAGTACACCGATGAAGGCGCTGGCAGAAAGGGTTCTCCACTTACTGAAAGTCTTGAAAAAGGGAGAAGGGGGCTGGCAGCTGTGCTTTCTTTCAGTTTGACCCAGCTCTGCACCCTTCCATTAGAGCTGCTTCCTCTGCCTTCATAATTAACAGCCTCTACCTGCCTAATCCCCTGTAATGACCTGTGCGGCTGGCCAGAGGAGGGGATTAGGGGGTCAGATGTCAGATGGACACCTGGAGTCTTAACGTGAGAAATCAGGAGAGCAGGGGACCCCGAATCAACAGGACAGGGCGCGCAGCGCACTCCTCTACCTGGTCACAAACATTTAGAGGGACAGCAGTCACTGTGTGCAGCGCTGGACCTCCCAGGGGTTCAGCACAGCATGTCACAGCAAACCCTTGGAAATATTTCTTTCACTCCTCTAGTCGTTCTTTGATATATTTTATAAGAGCTGCAGGTATTTTAAAGTAGCTGTTTGCTCTGAACCTCTGTGGTTCATTCGATCACATAGACTTTTCAACACGTTTTCAGTCGTCCGACTGCATTCCCAAGAAGCCTCTTAATGTGACAACTTCACAAACTAGAACAAAACAACTTCCTAAGATATGGAAACAAAAAAAGTACTGGAAAATGGAGTACAGTTGCCTATAGTTTCTCGTAGAAGCCATTTGCAGGCAAACTGCCCCCTGCACACTAAAGGTATTAAGTGGAAACTCCAAACCTCATTAACTGTCAGTAATATTTCATGTATAGTGATCTTTGTCTGCTTCGTCCTGAGGATGTGGCAGTGGAGAGCGGGAGATTGCTGAATGAAGTGTGGTTATTGCCAGCGTGCCGTCCTGCTGTCACACTCCCAAGATAGAGTACTCTTCTAGATTACACACCGACCTTGCCAAGATAAGAGAAGGTGCCAGTTTATACAAAAAGATTACCGAAGAAACGTGTACAATTCCATCGAGTTCCGACTACAGAACCAAAACCCTACACTTCTTTTTTTGTGGTTAATGTCTTGAAAAGGAAAAGAAAAAGGTCACATTCTATCTCTGTATTGTTTTGGAAAGCTTACTCTGTCCTTTAGCTTGACCACAAATAGCTGCATTTCAGAATGCAGTAAAAACAGCCTTTTAATCTTAAGTTATAATTAGGGAAATTGAGTCTTGTAATCAGGAGCTCTGCCTGGGACCCTGAGGATGGGGGGGGTACATCTGGGTGGACTGTCCAAACAAGCTCAGTCAAGCACTGGGGTTGAGGGGGCTGTAATCCAACACAAGTACACAGATCTCCAGAACCCTGGGCATCCCTGTGTGGAACACAGCAAGACTCTCGTAACCTCTGCTGTGAGTAGAGACACTGTTAGTGCGGCTTCTTACAACCCAACAACAACTCACTACAGCGAGTGCTTCAGGAAAACAGTAACGTTTGAAAAGATTCCGAAATAACTCTTGTGTATTCCTAAGAACACCGTTCAGTACACAGTAATAATCAATTACAGAGCCTTTAGACTTGTCTATGTCATATCTTGCATCAGTTAGGAAAAGTCCATTTCACTTGGGTTTTTCAAGAGCGCAGTTAAGAGTGTCGTACTGGATTTGTCATGTGAAATAAAAATAGGTAACAACAGACAGGGCTGAAGGGATGTGAAGCCTCCTTATCGAGCGTGGCCGACTCCCCATGCACTCCTGAGATCAACCTCTTGGATCTTGCTATCTGCTGGACCAAAGCTCTGAGCTCTCACTTGGGCCACTGACCACCGGAGTGTTTGCTCAGTACTTGTGTGGGTGTCTCGTGCTGCTGTCAGCTCCCAGTCTCCCAGTGGAGATTGAGAAGACACTGGACTGTTAACCCCAGGAAGTGCTGTACAAGTCCCCTAAAGGCTATCCCTATTCTAACTGCAATTTAGTTTTCTGAAACTCTGCAATTGAATCCTAAAGGCATGGCTGCTAGTCGTGCTTCACTCGGCCTTAATAAATATTTACTTAAAGGGTTAGATCATTGCCGTTCTGGTTTTCCTGATTCTGTAACGCAGTGCAAAAGCCGCATAAAGCTGTTTGCGTGCCCTGTTTCAGACTTCAAAAGCAGTTGAACCAGCAAACCTACACGTGGCTATTCTGATGTTGACGAGTGTTATTCCTCTGCCTGCCGGTCTGTCAGTATGCCAGGTTGCCCGGTCTTGTCTCTCGGACTCACTGCTGCCCTTTCAGAGGCTGCCGGCTGGTGAACAGACTCTCCAGAACAAGTTGAGTTTCCCAAGCACACAGAGATGAAAGGGCTCCTGTGGCTGAGAGTATGTGAGCCCGAATGTGAGCGTCAGGGCTACAAACAGAGAGATAGAGACGGACACCACAGCTGTCTGAAGAGGAAGCAGATGAAATTAGGCAGCTTTTCTTTTTTTATTGGGGGGGAGTCCCGCTTTTTTTGTTTAAAGCAGGGGCGTTCAATTCCTCCAGGGCAGACAGCTGGGACGGAAGCAAAAAGTGAAGACAGTGAAACAAGGGAACCGAATGTGGTCTCTGTATAAAGTTGCCCTGATTTATGAAATATACCCCAAGTCACGTCAACTAAGGAAAGGTGAAAATGTAGCTTTGAAGTCTCCTGCGCTGCCGACAATTGAAATCAGCAGACTGTCACAGGCTCCTGTGGGACTCACTGACACATCACACCTACAACAAATCCTGCTTGCATGACTTGCTGTAGCACAGATTCCCTGCTTGCATGACTTGCTGTAGCACAGATTCCCTGCTTGCATGACTTGCTCTAGCACACTGATTCCCTGCTTGCATGACTTGCTGTAGCACACTGATTCCCTGCTTGCATGACTTGCTGTAGCACACTGATTCCCTGCTTGCATGACTTGCTCTAGCACACTGATTCATCTCTACATGCATGTGGTCTTTGTTTTATACAGGTTCCACTGGAAAACACAATCATAAATATTAATTGCCAGTCCTGTGTCAGTAGTTCCTGCCAGTTTACCGATTCAGCGCTGTCATTGTCTCAAGAAAAAAAATAAAAAATAAGGAGCGACTTCCTGAAAAAGAAAAACACCTGCTGAATCACTGCAGAGATCTGTGTTACAAACATACCTGCTGAATCACTGCAGAGATCTGTGTTACAAACATACCTGCTGAATCACTGCAGAGATCTGTGTTACAAACATACCTGCTGAATCACTGCAGAGATCTGTGTTACAAACATGCCTGCTGAATCACTGCAGAGATCTGTGTTACAAACATACCTGCTGAATCACTGCAGAGATCTGTGTTACAAACATACCTGCTGAATCACTGCAGAGATCTGTGTTACAAACATGCCTGCTGAATCACTGCAGAGATCTGTGTTACAAACATACCTGCTGAATCACTGCAGAGATCTGTGTTACAAACATGCCTGCTGAATCACTGCAGAGATCTGTGTTACAAACATACCTGCTGAATCACTGCAGAGATCTGCGTTACAAACATGCCTGCTGAATCACTGCAGAGATCTGTGTTACAAACATACCTGCTGAATCACTGCAGAGATCTGTGTTACAAACATACCTGCTGAATCACTGCAGAGATCTGTGTTACAAACATGCCTGCTGAATCACTGCAGAGATCTGTGTTACAAACATACCTGCTGAATCACTGCAGAGATCTGTGTTACAAACATACCTGCTGAATCACTGCAGAGATCTGTGTTACAAACATGCCTGCTGAATCACTGCAGAGATCTGTGTTACAAACATACCTGCTGAATCACTGCAGAGATCTGTGTTACAAACATGCCTGCTGAATCACTGCAGAGATCTGTGTTACAAACATACCTGCTGAATCACTGCAGAGATCTGCGTTACAAACATGCCTGCTGAATCACTGCAGAGATCTGTGTTACAAACATACCTGCTGAATCACTGCAGAGATCTGTGTTACAAACATGCCTGCTGAATCACTGCAGAGATCTGTGTTACAAACATACCTGCTGAATCACTGCAGAGATCTGTGTTACAAACATGCCTGCTGAATCACTGCAGAGATCTGTGTTACAAACATACCTGCTGAATCACTGCAGAGATCTGCGTTACAAACATGCCTGCTGAATCACTGCAGAGATCTGTGTTACAAACATACCTGCTGAATCACTGCAGAGATCTGCGTTACAAACATGCCTGCTGAATCACTGCAGAGATCTGTGTTACAAACATGTGGCTCCTTTGAGTCGCTGTGCATTTCATTACCTCGTCTCTTTCCCTGCCCCCTCCTCAGCTATTAATATTTATGCAAGTCATACGAAGCAACACTTCCAGTGTCAGCTGGAGCTGCAGCATCGCACCGCAATCTAATCCCTGTCAGTATTGCACACCGGCAGTTTTATTACTGAAACCAAGCTTATTATTATTAACAGGTAGGCCTATGCATAAAAAAATAAAAAATAGTCAAAAGCTTTCGTAAGAAAAGATATCCAGTATAGATTTGATAAAAATGACAAGCCCCAGCACCGCTCACCCACAATCAACACTCATACCAGCAATCGGATTACACGGGATGCCTTTACTGAAGCACTAATGCTGCTACTGTTTCTCAAACAATAACGCAAAGTCTTTTAAAGTTATACCAACTAATCTAATCTAATTCAATGATCAATGAAATCATTTAAACATCAACACCAATTAAACGCACCTTTACATACTGCAAAAAATAGACCAGCAGCTTGCCTTTTTAAACAAACACAACAAAAAGTTATAACACATAAACATAAAAAAAAAAAAAAAAATTTAATTTAACTTCTTACCGTCAACCTCCTTGTTAATTAACACAATCGTTTGTCTCTCAGTCCTGAGTCCACTCGCATGGTCATGTGCAATGCGTTATTTTAGTGGGAAACACAGTTTTATATAGTTCATGTGCACTGCAGTGGGTAGGCTGCAAAAGTTGTGGACGGGGATCATTTGTTCAATTAAATACTTTTGTGATTAGGTTATTCATTTTTAAAGAAGTTATTCTTTTTTTTTTAAATATAAAGTAAATATGCCCCAAAAAAACCCGCGAGACCTCTTGAAAAGTTGCCCAAAAACAGTAGCAACCCGCGACTCCTAAACATTTCCCGCGGCTGTCTCTTTAAAGTAGCCCAATTCCGCGGGAAAAGCGCAGACCTGGCAACTCTGTCGCTCACCCATCCACCAAAACACGCAGACGCAGGATGCAAAGAGGAAAGGAGCAAACGATGGAACCCCTGAGAGTTCAGAGCAGCTACGAGACAGGGCCTGTCATGATCACAGTCTGAACAGGGGCTGGGAGACTCACAGGGTACAGCATAGACAGCATGCTGGAGCCGTCTCACACATCCAGCACAGACGCACAGGATCTCCCTTTGTTCCTGAAAGAACATTCAGTATTGAACAGTGCTAATTCACAGCCTTAATAGTTACAACATCTATATACAAACCTGGCCAATGTGTGCTTAAGCACCTGTGTGTGTCTATCTAATTAATGCAACTAATGTGAGCCCCAGCCCCCAACACACTGCTCAAGTGAGTTCAGGAAAGTCGACCCATGCTCTTCTGAAGATGAAGTCCCGATGGGGGGATTAAGACACTAAAGGAGTACAGAGCTCTGTAAATAACTCGGCTCACACAGTGGGCTGTTACTGTCCCTGGAGACCGTGCTGCAGTGTGTGCTGTCCGCATGCACGTGCAGTCCTGGAGAGACAGGTTGTCTCTGCTTCAACAGAGTGCCATTCATTTCAGAAGAGGCTTTGTGGGCAAACGGATGGCACTGTGTGCGCCAGCCTGAGTTTCAGGTTAGATGATGTAACTTCAAACGCACCTTTTCTGCTGGAAGAATTGGCCACTGTATTCTCTGAGCTGTAAACTCACATATGTTTTGTACATCTGGAAACCTTCATTGACAGTTAATACAAGAATGGTTGATAGTAAAAAGTAGGAAAAGGGTTAATTTTATGCCAGCGCTGGCCCTGTGTGTGTGTGTGGAAGGAGGTGGGGTTGTTTGACTTGAAAAGTCAGAAACGGTTTAAAAGCATGAAAAACTGGTTCGGCACGAGACCTGCTCGAGACACAATGAGCAATCTCCACGAATGAGGAAGCAGCAGGAAACAGAGCGCGGTTATCAGGGCGTCAAGACAGCCAGTCAAATAAGCATCCTCGGTCTTAGTGAAACAGCTCTCTGATCAAAAACTCAACCACCAAGGAAGTCCAAACTTATCAAGCTGTAATTTGCAATATCCTTTTAGATGCAGTGCTATTTAAAATTTCATTGCACTCTCTGCTTATATTTAAACAATTCCTGACTGTTCTGGAACTTCCCGATTCACCAGCCTGTTCTGCTGGTATCCAATTGCCTCCGTTGGTTCTGTCTGCGGAGTTCAAAACCAATTCAGACTAGCCAGGTTTAGGTGTAGCACATGGCTACTGACAGCGCTGTGTGCACCGCTAAAAATCCTAACAATGGGGAATGAATAGCCAGATTCTTTTTCTGTTCTTTTCCAAGTGAAAGATCACTAGAAAAAACAAAAACAAACGAAAGACAATAATCGCACAATAGCTTTCCTTTTCTGTGCAAGGCTGCTATCTGGATGCAATCTGATGCTAGCCGGAGGGGGGGGGGTCCTGGGTCCCTGCCTGATGCCAGGATGCGAGCGCAAGCTGGCAATTACAAAACAGACTGTGCCTCTCTGCAATTAGCAGGGCAGGGTGCCAGGAAGAGGGAGCAGAACCAACCCAAAGCTTCCCTACTGTAGCTACCGACAGGGATCCCCTAGCAAAGCTTTCAAGGCTTTGGCTGGATTAATTCTCACGTGGAGGACCAGACTCCCATGATAAGAAAACAGCAAGCGGAGCTTCCTGACGCAGTCCAGTGAGGACCCTGCAACAAAATCCCTTCTCCCTTATATATGGTCCTGCCACTTAAATATACATATACACAGTATTGAGATTTTAAACACAAGGAACAGCAATCTCCCTCTAGCCACTGTGCATAGTTCCTGTGTATTTGTTTTCCTTGATAAGCTGATAAATCAGGACAATTAGACATTTTTTAGATAGCTGGCTAAGTATAGGCCGCTGGCATTTTAATAACACACAATGACTGAATCTCTGCTATAACAATGCGGCTGGAGGATTCTTTACATTTCTGAAGGGCAATGCATTCTTTAAAAATGCAAAACGTGCCACTGGCACGGCTGGGCAAAGTAGCGAGGATTCAGCTCCATCTAGTCCTGAATGCGCAGCAGCACAGTACCACACCTGTTCTGCTGTGGCACCGAGCCCCGCACCCTCACCTCACCTGCAGGGCTGTCTGTCTGTACGAGTGTGCACGCTCCCCGACACAGTGCCTCATTTCTAATCTGGTCCTCAAGCCAAAACGCACTCGCCTGAAATCTTACTTCGAACTAACAGTACCTTTCAATAGTTACACACAGTGTTCACAACACCCTAAACACTATGGACCTATGCACTGATTTGACACTTTTTAATACAGAAAGTAAGGCGCTAATTTCAAGTTAAAAGAAGCGCAGAAGTGAGGGTAACCCTTGTGAAGTTTCGGACCTCGGCACTTTCACAGTGGAGGAGGCTGGCTGGCTCAGTTGAAATCTTTGCAGTGTTTTGATTTGATTTTGTACATCGCACGGACAGACAAGTTCATTAGGTCTGCTGCTTGACAGAGAGCCCGCCACCCGCCCCAGCCTGTCAGGTAGAGCTGGTTTATGGGCCTGTGCTGCCATGGTGATGGATAGTCCAGGTGCACTGTGGGTAACAAGAGCCATCTGTGGGCGCAGAGGTGATGACAGAGGGGTTGAGAAATTTGGAGTCCTGTTACATCTCACTTGCAAGGGGAGAGGGAGGGGTCTAGCAGCCCAGCCCGGGGTGAATGGCTGGGTGAGGGGGTCTGAAACAGACTGGTGTGGGAGGTGCTGAGAAGCAACACTATTATCAATGTGCATTGACCTTAAGAGTCTGTCCTGCATTTAGGAAGAAGAGACAGAAACCAAGTATGGGTAGAAGCCATCACAGAAAGTTTCTGAGATTCAGATAGTTTTACATTAACATGTACTGAGCATACACTGAAAGCGTCTCCGATCTTGAAGAAGGCGGCAGGCTACCAATGCTACTCCATGAATCCACCCCACCTGCCTTGTGAGTTTATTATTGTAACCCCAAGTTTCCGCAGTCTTTTTTTCTTTTTTTCAACTTAAGAAATCGTGGTCAGCACTTAGATCCCTGATCCAAAGCGCTTTCTTTTTAATGTATTAAGTAACCTTGAAGAAGGTGTAAGCTGCGACTGTCTTGACAATAGTCTCGTCTCTTTTCCCTATCCCGCTAGCTAAGATTTCTGGTCAATTTGTGGTCATTGCAGCAATATCTTGGTCTGTCTCCGCTTTTAACAGTAGATTTAACAAGTTGTATGATATAAGCTTGCTATGGCAAAGCATTTATCTCTCTGTCTGGTTTGTTGTAGGATATCGTTCCACTGATCTTGTGTACATTGGCTCAGCTTCCCCTCCACCCACACCACCACCCCTCCTCTCGCCTTCACTTTTCAAAACCAGACAGCAGGGCAAGACTCATACATCACAAGCTCTGCTTAGTTTCCTTTAAAGGCCTGCTTGCCTGCCTGCCTCCCTGCCCTGGCTCCCTGGCAGTGTGGAGTGGAGTGCGAGGGAGGCTAGCTCTCCAGGGACAGGCAGTGTCAGAGTCCGGTCATTCCTCAGAACAATACAGATCACAAAGACACTTCCCAAATCAAACAGTCCTGCAACCCGATCCTGACCCGGAGAGACTAACAGAGAGACAGCAGGGTGGACAGGGCAGGGGCTCTCGTCCTCCCTTCTGGTTTTCTTTCCGTTATTTTTCAACACCTCCTTCACGCAAGGCAGTTCCTGTACCCTCAGACACACTCGCACGCCAACCCTCCAGATCAGTGCAAAACAAGATCCGATATTTTTGGTAGTGCACTGGCGCACACGGCACAGTGTAATGCGGTATATCTGAGTGTTTCTGTAGCATGAACAGAGCCAGCTTCAGGCACGCTGCTGAGTGGCGAATACTGCAAACAAGCTTAACAATTCCGACAACTGGCAAGGGCAAGACCGGGGCTCAAGGTGGTGAAAACTGGAGAAGGAAGAGAAAGTGCATAATGAGAAGCAGCTAAGATAAGAGGTGGAATGCTGAGGCTTAGGGTTTCGTGGCTGTTGAATTCTCTGAATTCTCCACCATTCAAGGACGTTTGTACTAAAAGTCAGATGTGTTTGAGAGTCAACAGTAGCAGTGGGGAGATAGCGAGCCTTGTTGTGTCTCCAACGTTTTTTTTTTTGGAATTTCTTTTGGTAGGGAAATAAACGTTGGAGGCCATGTTAACCTTAAAACTGTGACTTGCAGCTCCTGAACGATTCTTGAGAACACCTTAAAAGGGGAGTAGGTTGGTGGGAGCAGGAGATTTCCACAGGAGCATGAAGCATTAACAGCACAAATGTTATGCCTTCTGCAGCTCTTGTTTTTCTACAAGATTAAAGACGCATTATGCTGTTTCTCAGAAAATTATTCCACACCCATATTTAGAACCCCATGTGAGTTTAATCTCGTCTGTTGTTTTTTTTTTTCACTGATTTGAGTGCAAATTGGAATAAAATAAGACCCGCTGAGGAACATCAGCACGCAGACGGAGCAAGTGTTCAGCGGAATTTCCTGGCAGACGCGACTGAGTCAATAAAAACTGAACATATACAATATCTAAATCATCACGAAACGCAACCAAAAATTCTGTCTGCAAGGGGATTCACTGACTTGAGGAATTTGTTTTTCCTGTGAAACAGCTGGACTAGAGACCTACAAATCAAATCAGATCCCTCCGCTGTGCTGCATCTTCTCCAGTGCGAGAGGACACATCTCTCTCCCTGGCATGAGAGTCTGGACTGATGGAGACCTGGGGGCTCAGTGCTGGGACCCCAATCAGAGAGAAGAGGGTGTACCCAAAAAGAAAAAGAAAAAACCAAGACGGTCTATCCCTCGCTGATAGAAGCATTTGACTTGTTTTATTCCTTTTCATCTCTCGCTAAAAAGACAGTTTCAGTAAATATTTCAGTGAGGCTGCCATTGATTCCCCCCCCCCCCGTGGCTTTCCGACCTTACGGAATTTAAAAAAAATGAGAACTTGGGTAAACAATAAGGAAAGACAGACACCCAAAAAGAAAGAGGGGAGGCTGAAAAAGAAAAAAGAGAAAAATAAAGCGAGCGACATACACAGAGAGAACAGGACAGACTGTTCAGTGGAAATGTTTTAGGAAAGGAAACGCTTTCTTCCTTCGCGGTGACTCCAGCCTGGCCGTGAACTTGAACACAAGGTCCAGTCTTCCTCTCCCTGATCAGCCCCGAAACAGAGAAAGCTCAGGGACGAGTCATTCTCTTCAGCGAACACCCTTGCTGAAAGCCAACAATTTCTGAATTCAACTCCTTACTGTAGAAGCAGATAAATGTACCTAAAAAACACACTGTGCCAAGCCCGGCCCTTCCTGCGCAAGCAAACAAAGCCGTCCTCAGGTCTGCTACATTCAAGGCTCTCTGCCTCATCCTGGGACTGCATTTCAATGGAGCACCTTGTGACACAGCCTTTCCCAGACTTTCACCCCAGGTCTGTTTTTGAAGGAGGTAGTAACGAGGCTCTTATAAAGTAAGCACACAGGCTTTATTGGGGTTTGTTTTTACCTCACTTTGGACTCTGAAAGGCTGCTCAAGAGACACATTCCCATGCCCCCACCCCCCCCATTCTTTACTCCCCAAAGAGTTTCTGTGTTCCTCAAACCCAAAGGTATGCAGACACGGGATCGCACTGACAGGCTCTGCGGCGAGGACTGTAATCCACCTAGGCCTGAACAAAACCCTGGCCTCCCTGTGGAAGTCCTGAAAAAGGGGCAGCGCATTTTTTGCAAAAGCAGGAGGTGCAGTACAGTAGGCATTGTTCCTCTTTAAAAAGACGTTGAAAATGTAATGCTCAAAAAAAGAACCTAAATAATTATAAATCAAAACTCCTGAAATGAAACCCAGCACACGCACAGAGCAATCGTAGACGTGTTTGTAAAGATTTGTCTCAGTGTTGTGTTTATTTATTTGCTTGCTTGTTTATTTCCTCTCCAGACAGAGGAGGAAATGGATTTGTTAGACAAATTGCTGCTATTAAACTAACCCCCCCCAGCCCCTGCTTTTGTCAGTCAGGCGAAGCCTGTGTGTCACAGCAGAGTGATCCTGGCTGGAAGCACTGCAGTAAATGTGGCTCCAATTTGCGCGGAGCTGCAGTAGGCTGGCTCTTCAGTATGAAGGCTAACAGCAGGCTGCTTGGCCAGACCCCATGCCTCAACCTGACATTATAACTGAAGAACAGAACGGAGAGTTTTAACAAACATCATCAGTTCCAGTTAGAGGCTGTCGTGATTACTCTGAAACACCTGCAGAAACATTAAAATACGTCAAGCTTTGCACAGAGAGGAGAGATAGAGGGCAGATAAGAAAGCAGAGTCAAAATTATGTTGAGAGCAGAAGGTGTAGAAGCATTTCTGGTGCTTTAGAGCCTTGATGGGCCAAATATTCTCCTTCCCAAACTTTTCTTAAAGAAAGAAACCGGTCCTGTATTCCTCGGACCCGGCAACAGGGAGGCAACTAGCAAGTCAAGGGTCAGGGTTTGATTAAAAGAAGAGGAAGAGCAATGGCCGTTCCCATAGCACAAACTTCAGCAACTTTCCCCAGCAGACTACATTTAATGAGAGGCTGAAGATACATGTAGACATACAAGCACGCACACACAGATTTATTCTTGCCTGAATTAACAACATGTTTGAGAACTGCGCAAACATCCTCCTGTTAATTGTCGAGTATATAACATAACTGTATCTAGCAGGTAAAACCTTTTAGTTTAACACTATAACTAATCTATAAAAGAGTGCTAAACCAATTTTTCTGTGTCGTTTTGCAGGCTGCAGTGACATCATGAAGCTCCTCCTCCTGCTCCTCCCCTTCCTCGCTGGAGTCCTCACACAGGCCTGCCCCAAAGACTGCATGTGCAACACTCCCAAAAAAATCTTCTGCATCTATCGGAAATCCGCACTGGTTCCCCAAGGGGTTCCAGATGACACAGTGAGTCTGTACCTCTTTGAGAACAAGATCACCTCCTTGAGCGCTGAGGACTTTGCTGGGCTGAGCAAGCTTGAGCTCCTGGATCTCTCCCAAAATGCTATCTCCCACCTCCCCAGCCAGGTCTTCCGCCCGCTGGAGTCTCTCCGCAACCTGGACCTCTCGTCCAACCACATCGAGGAGATCACCAACGAGAGCTTCTCGGGGCTTCGCTGGCTGGAGCGCCTGTACCTACACGGAAACCGCATCTCCGCCATCCATCCGGCTGCCTTCGACGACCTGGATCATCTCCTTGAACTCAAGCTCCAGAAGAATAGCCTCCATGTGCTGCCAGCCCTCCACGCTCCCAAGCTGCTCCTCCTGGATATCAGCTTCAACCAGATCCCCTCGCTGAACGCCCGGGACCTCCACACAGCCAACCTGGAGACCCTAAAGCTGTCTGGCCTGGGGCTCAGCTCCTTGGACGGAGAGATGTTTGAAAACCTCGGGAATCTCCATGAGCTGGACCTCTCGGACAACCAGCTGACCGATTTCCCCATCGCCCTCAAAACTTTGCGGGGTCTGACAAAGCTCAGCCTGGCGGGCAACTCCCAGGTATCCCAGCTGAGAAACGAGGACTTCCACAACCTGGCCAATCTCCAGGAGCTGGACGTGAGCAACCTGAACCTGCAGGGTTTGCCTGAAGGCTTCCTGAAGCTCTTTCCCAGGCTACAGACACTCACTGCGGCAGAGAACCCCTTCAACTGCATCTGCCCGCTAGCCTGGTTTCCCCCATGGGTGCGCAAAAGTCAAGTGCAGCTGCTGAGGATCGAGGAAACCAGATGTCACTTCCCCCCTCTCAACGCTGGCAAGGTCCTTGAAAGGCTGGAGCACCACGATTTTGGATGTCCTACCACCACCACTGTGATAACCACCAAGGTCAGCACGAGCACTTCTAAGCCAGGGTCGACCACTGGTATCTCACTAACCCTAGCACCTAGCCAGCCCTCCACTCAACCACCCACAGCCAAGGAAGAAAGCACACCAGCTCCAGTCTCTCCAGTTGCCAACAGCAAAACAAGCCCCAAGGTGTTGCACATCTGCCCATCCAACATCTGCCTGAATGGGGGAACCTGCCAGCTGGATAACCTGGGGGAGCTGGAGTGCGCCTGCTCCAAAGGGTTCTGGGGACCCTACTGCGAAAACGCAGAGGGGACTCCCGAGACGATATCCACGTCAACTGTAGAGACGGAGTCCACCATCAATGCCAGGCAGGTCACAAGCACGTCAATAGCAGTCGACCTCCACCGCTACATTCAAGCCAGACGGCACCTGAAAGGGATTCGCCTCACCTACAGGAACCTCTCCGGTCCGGACAAGCGGCCAATGCACCTGAATCTGCCACCATCCTACCCAGAATACACATTGCGCGGGCTCCGGCCCAACTCCACCTACTACATCTGCGCCAGCCCTATGGGGGAGCCAGAGCAACAGGACAGCTGCTGTGTTGAGGCCCAGATCTCCAGCCAGGAACACCATTCCCCCGTCACCCAGTCCTATGACGGGCATCTGACCACCATGGTGGTGCCGTCTGTGGCTGCTGTGCTGCTGGTGGTGGTGGTGGCGGCCGTGGGATTCTACTATCTCCGCAGGAGACGTGCTAAAGATCACAAAGGGGCTGACCCTTGCCCCTTGGAACTCGAGGGGGTCAAGTCGTGTTTGGAGAACGGGACTCTACCCCCAAAGGGACCAGAGATAACGCAACCCCAAAACGGGCTGGAGTGCGAGGTCCCGCTAATACACAGGCACTGCCCCAGCAATAACAACGTGCCGGCCAACATGAAAAACTCTTACTTCTGAGCCCCTCTTAGAGAAAGCCTCTTTAGAGAGACTGAGAAGAAGGCTTGCCCCTCCCCTCCTTCCATTAGAGAGGGATCTGGGGGTTTCCAGATGCTGGTTTCTGGAGCTGATGGGGAAAAAAAAGTGATGTGCAATAGTCCGTGAGGATTTTTTTTGATGACTGAAAAGCAGACTGTGTAAAAATATCTATTTTTTTAAAACTGCATATAAGTGCCTCACAGATGTATGCAGAGTATTGGGTTTTTTTTAATACATATTTGTTGTAACGCATGGGGCTTGTAAAATGATTGAACCAGATAACAAAGGAAAGGAAGGAAAACAATTACAATTAAAGCCACGAATACAGTTGCTTCTCAAGAATATCATCCTGAAACCATGGAGATTTGTATAGCGGCTGAAACCTAGACATTTCTACAGCTACCGAATTCTGCACAGCTCGCCGGGGGATGTGCTGAGCCACCAAGCGAGCCAACAAGCTCCAACTGAACTGCCTTGCAGGCATTAAAAACCCCACAAGGAACCTGCCTGGGGGGGGGGGGGGGGGCGACATGGGCACATCAACTGAAAAACAAGCAGCCCGAACAGGTTCGCAATGCAAATATCTTTAAAGACACTGAGACTGGCACAGTTAAAGGAGCGGTGGACGTTTCACTGTTTCACTGAACACTGACCCCATGTTGCTGGCAGTGTGGGCAATACAGGATTTGCATCTCTGACTAAGACACTGACTTTCTGAGCACTTGTCCTTAAGACTTAAGTTCACAAATTTTCCAAAAAACGAACCCACCAGAGTGATCATATTTTCTATCACATTTCTTTCCGCTATAAAAAATAATATTTTTTTTTTGTTTTTGTTTTTTAAAACACAAATTTCATATAAGACTTGAACTGGAACTTCTAGCTTTGTGGCATGAGGAATTGAAAATACTCCAAATATTTTCAATGTTAAATCATTTTTCCCTATTTATTCTGGGAAGCCCCCCTTCTCCTGTATTGATTTTGTAAAATATGACGCCCTTTGTAAAAATATACTGCTGCATATTTGTGTTTTATGATTTCATTTTTTTTTTTTTTTGTTTAGTTTTCTCTTCAAATAAATAAACAAAACTGTTTCTGTTTCATAACTTGGCATACATCATTCTGAATGTTAATTTAAGGGCTCCTACACAGTTTTCATTTTCACAAACGTGTTCTTTTTTTATTTCACTCACTTCAAAAGAAAGTCAGCCGAGAGAGGGCTGTTCTGTATCACTGTGGACAGCCCTGCTCAAGCAGGCACTAATTACAGAACCCAAGAGATGGCTGCAGCCTGCTGCATTGTCTCCGGTTCCTGGCCTGCAACAAGCTCACCCTGCATTGTGAGCATGTCCACTGCCACTGCATGCATCATGTGCTTCAGATCTGCAGCAGGAGGAGGAGGAGCGGTGCAGACGTGGGATTGTTTTGTTGTTTGTTTGCTTGTTTGTGTGTGCCATGTGGGGTTATTGGGCGCACACATGTGTGCATGTATGTTTGTCAATGGAATGCGTTTGTTCGATTGTGCATTTAGGGATCGTGTGCTTTCAAGGCTAAAGCAAGTCAAACACAGCGGGTATTATATCTATTTACAGAGCAACGTGGAGTAACCAGACTAAACAAACAAGGAGTTAAAGAGTTCATTGACCTTTGGTCCTTCCAATCATCAATACGTGCACTCTGCTTATTTATTTGATTTTATTTTAGCAAATGCTGGCTGCTCGATCCATTACGCACATCTCAATCAATCAGGCTGCTCCCCTGTCTTTCAGCTCACAGGCCACGCAGAACCAGCCTCCCGAGTCGCACTCGCAAGGAAGCAGTCCCAGGGTGCAGAGTCTGTGACAGACAGCTTCACCTGAGTGGTCATTTTTCCCTTTGGTTTTAATAAAAAGGCTCTTTATTCCTCAGATTTAAGAGACCGGGCACTTGGTTCTCATCCAGGCAGCCAGCTGAGCATCTCAAAGGGTCTATTGTAGTGCCGAGGGGAGAATTTTTTTATCCCAAATTCTTCAGAAAATTGCTGCTGAGTAAATATTTTCACTGCTCTTTTTTATTTATTTATTTATATTTTTTTCAAGCCAGGGTTTTGGAATCCAGTACCAAGGACATTGTGTTAAAATACTGTGAGGTTTGAGAATAGATCTGTTTTTTTTTATGGTGTGTCTTTTAGCTTTCTATTCTATTTTTATATTTAAAAAAAAAAAAAAAAAAAAGTGCCCCTCTAATATCCAGACTAACAGCTGCTCTGCACGGCCACATAGGAAGTCAAAGGATGCAGCAGATACTGTGTCTGAATACCTGAGTGATCTTACACCAAGTTCACTGCCTTCCAGACTCCCCCAGTCCTAGCCACTCAGCCACTATCCTCCCCTAAAAAAAGAGATTTTAATCTCCACGGGACTTTCCTGGTTAAATATAACTGCAACCATAAATCAGCACCTGGTCTGACTAGACTATTTTTTTTTTAAAAGAACGAGTCCATATCTTTTTGCATCAAGTGGAATTTGTGACGCTGTACAGTACAGTAGGTAGCTCATTCCAAACTTCACACAGGTAACTGTCAGACAGAAGATATTCCGAAACAGGCTTATCGTCAAAACGTTTGTGCAAAGTTTATAGCAATTTTATGCCCTTCCAAATAGACTGCGGTGTAGTTTGACTGTGTGGAGTGTATATTCACTGTGTGTGTGTGTGTGTGTGTGTGTGCGTTGAAAGGTGATCTACTCCAAACAAACGTTTCAGATGAGAAGGGTGATCTTGAAATACATCCCAGGTCGTATGTGAGCACAGGCAGCAGGAGCTGTTCTAGCGCCTGGGGAGGAAGAACTCCCCTGAAAATGATCTCCCAGGACTGGACGACTATGGCCTGGAGATCAGGGACAGAAAGGGGAGCGGGACTGTGCAGAGTATAGCGACTAGAAGCTTTCTCCTATGCACTGCAGCCAGCGGCTGTCCTTGAGTATGTGAGCTAAACCCACAGCTCTCTGGAGCCAGGCTGACGTGGCCACCAGCTGAATATTTATTATTATAAAAAAATAAGAGAGAGCTTAGAATTAAAGACGAGAGATACCAAACCACTTCCAAATCCTTTACCCTTAAATTAACACATTCAATTCAGTAAAAAAAGAATCGTGCTTCTGATCCCCCCCTTTGAGAGACGATAACTCTGTTCAACAGGGCATTAAAAAAATTAAAAAGGACTCTGTCAAAACAGGAAAGCTGAGATCCTTGTTGATAGCATTTCTAATGAGCTGAATTCTGCTTCTGTTAAACCCACAGCTGATTTCCATTATATTCAATTATAGGGCGGAACCCTGATAAGATGCACACTGGTTAACAGGAACCGAACCGTGAGCTTCATCAGCTCTGGCCCATCAGCTGTAGGGGTGCCTCGTTAACATTCCAGACCGGGGCTACACCGAAGCATCAGAAGATACCCCCAGCACTTCAGATAAACACTCTGCTAACGAGAACAGCCTGCTGAAGAAACGTCATCAGACAGAGAGGGTCCCGGGGGGGGAGGAGGCTCGCTCTGAATGGGGTTCATGTCTCTCTGGTCAAACCTGATCATCAAGGGACCATCTGAAAAGCGCTCGGAGACATGCATCTCCCTTTTCAAGAGGGCACTGGCAAGAAATAACAAAGAAAAAATAAATCAACGGCAAAAAAAAAAGAAAGAAAATCATTAAAAAAGGGCAAAGCCCCCCCCCCCCCCCAAAAAAAAAAAAAATAGCAATACAAAAAATAAAAAGTTAAACAATTCCAATGTACATGATCCTGGTCACAGTCAGTATTTACAGGATTCGCAAACCCTGATTTATCAAGGGAGATATCACTACAGGGTCGCTCTGGCCTCAGAAGGTTTTTTCATAAACATAACAGGTAGTTTATTGTATCAAGTGTAATTAGTATCAGTAGGACGGATGCAGCCCACGGTGGCACGATGGCACGGTGGCTGGCGGTGCTGTCAATGCGTGTCTTGGTTCTAGAGTACCAGGAGTGACGCAGACCCCTTCCTAGGAACCAACATGCTCCTGAGTGCAGATGATAAAACCAGAACTCCAGGCAATGTGGAAATAATCAGGACTGCAGAGCGAAACAGGCAGGGTCACAAACTAGTCACAAACAAGCTCTGGGAGGCAAGGTTACATATTCAAAGAATTGCAAAATCCAGACTGTGCTCTTTCCATAAGAACACTGGGCTGGAACCAGACACCCTCCCTGTCAGCCTACTTCCTCCCTCCCTCCTTCTCCCTCTGTCCTTCCAACAGGATCGATCACCTGACTTTCTTACTTTCTCAAAAAGAGGGTGAGGAATCTCCTTCGAGGCTAGCCACATATCTGACAACACAATGGCTTTGTGATTTTGAAGCCCAATAAATGTTCCCAGACTGTTGACCAGTGAAATACTACAGAATGAATCACGTGACAAATCCATAAGCCTGACCAACATTACATAAGCTGTTCAAATCCATGCATACTAAGTGTGTTACATGCGCACACACACTTGAATGAAACGGTTTCTCAGATCTGTTAAAACGCACCAGTGTGCAGGATCACAGACAGCACAGCAGGACGGCCTGAGAGATCACACAGTCACCTCCCTGACCTGCCAGATCCCAGCTAAACGTTACCTCAGTGCCGGCTCGCTACGGACAACATCTGCCTGCATTTACACAGCTGCCCCCCACCAGCTGACACATCCCCCTGCGTTCCCAGCCCTGAGTCTCTCTGTTTTTCCAAGAGCTGGCACATTCGGGCACCCTCATTGTTTCAAACAACAAACTGACATAGCAGCAGTTGCAATATATCTCTTGATCTACTGTACATACGACTAGATATCATTGTTATTTGATTATTTTTTTTAAAAGCTTAAAAATATTTGTGCTTCGTGCATCTGCACACAATACCTGTCAAAACAGTGAGATGGCTGTATAAATCTAACCTGATGGTTAATTTAAAAATACAGGTGTAATAACAGGATGGCACAGGGTGCACAAGGTATTGACGCCGCAGGGCGTATTCACTCTTCATAACATAACCCTGTGACTGCCTTCTCTCTTCATTGAATGGGTTTACTGTGATATGAGACAGCTGGCTTGTGTCGACTATCAATATTTTCTAAGTTTGCAATAACATCAAAACATCACCCAGTATAAATGAATGCAATTTGTTATATTTTTCACTTGGTTGCCAGTAAAAGTCCTTATTGTTATTATTGTGATCGTCGTCACTCGGAGGTTATTTACGCAGCTTGCCTTGAGTGTAAAATACAAGAGCGGTCAAAAACATCAAAACAAGTTCCAATCGAGATCGCTGTCGACCCTTCTCTATATATGGTATAGTCTGAGAGGGGCCCCATAGCTTCCAAGGGACAATGCTAATGCAGAGAGGCTGAGAGAGACCCTGGGCTGGATAGCGGGGTCTGGCCAGTCCAGTTAATTTCAATCTCTCCTGTGTTCACTGGCTCTGCAGATGTCCTGAATAAACCCTGCGATCCGTCACACGTCTCCCCATACACATGTATTAAACCTCCAGTCTGGACAGTCAGAGCAGGAATGCTGCACTACTTCTCCCTCCCAAAAACTGCAGCTCAGCCCTAATGACCATGTTGTGGCGGTTGGATTTCTAACCACAAAATACATCATGCAGTCTCCATCGCCCCAGCACGTACCAGCTTCCAACTGTGCAATTTCAAATCCACACCACCAACAAAACCTAAAATCTATATCTATTTATACAGGGCAGTTTCCAAAGGTGGCCTTCCAAACACACACACGCCTGCACCATTCATTATAAAAATAAAACAAACCAAGATTTCTCCTGCGTGCAGGAGGGGAGTGTAGGGTTCATACAAGACTTTAAATACTGAATCATATGATACTGTATATACTATAGAACAATG
>NC_054560.1:9426530-9451530 GCF_017654505.1 Polyodon spathula
CAGGAAGCATGCCCGCTTAGTCAAGCTGTTCCACAAGCTTCTTCATACTCTTACTTATTTCTTGTATTTCTTTTGTTTTTTCATGGTTCACAGTTTTTTATTCACTTCGCTCCCATTGTAGGTGGAACTCCTCGTGTCCAATAGTGACCCCTGCTGGGAGAGGGGGGCTGTTGCAAGGCCACACTCCCCCACAACCTCTCCTCAAGTTACAAGTGGTCATAAAAATGCCATCAATAGAGACAAGACAACTGCCTGTGGAAGATGTCTAAAAATACCCAGAGGAGAATGCTAACAAACAGGAAGATACCTGAAAATTACTGATGCTGGTTACAGGGATGGAAATAAGATTACAGACCCACAGACTACAGGACCAGCCCCATGCCAGTCAGCTCTACCCCCAAGCTCACAGGCACAGCCACTGCCAGGTGCAATGGGAGAAGCTCTGCTCTGTGCTGCTGGGGCTGGCTGCAGTGAGGCTGCGCTCCATGAACTGCACTATGCGTGAAATCCAGGAACTTTCCCTTTGTCGGCAGCTAATGTCATGTCATGCATTACAGTCCATTTCCTCTGCTGACAAATGCCAGAGACAGCGAGAGAGAGAGAGAGGGTCACCACACTGTGCCAGCTCAGCTTGAGTGACTGTGCCACTGCTCCCTTGTCAGGACACAATATCTTGCACGGACTCCTTTAAGCTGTAAATGTATGTATTTATTTATTTATTTATTTTAAATACAGATTATATGCATACCTTGTAGATTCCATAGGCCCTCTCCTTCAAGCCCTGGCAAAACATGAAAACTTTCACACATTTCTCTCGTTCACCAGCAGTGCCTCGCAGATCCAGACCACTATCTGATGAGCTGTTCTTTTAGGTCTATCTTTGTGATCTAAACTGCTGAAGATCTTGATCAGCACAGTATTTTAACTGTAAAGGGGTTCTGTGTGGAAGTGCTTGTGATATCGCTGTGATGTGAGAACTCTGAAAGGTCCCCAGTGGCATGAGGAATTCTGTCTTCACACAGACCTGGCCTGTTGTAATGGCATACCAAAGGGCTGTAGCATAAACACATGTAACCCCTCCAGCTCAGGATGTCTCCTCCAGACCTCTCCACCCTCCCCCAGCTGCCTCTACTCACCCAGAGGAGGTGTCCAGCGACACTGAGCCCACCGAAGAACCCATCTTCCTGGCATCCCATACCCGGACCTCCCTCTCCCGCATCTGGGATAAAAACACATACAGGGAGCGCCCTCAGTATGCAGGCTGGAGCTCAGGGGGGATGCAGTAGCGGCTGCACACTCTGCATTTGAAAAATATCCACGTGCATGCCACTCAAGGTCAGTTATAAATCGATCGGATTTCCTACTCGGAGCAAAAGGTTAGGAACCTCTGTTGGAAGTTTGTAAGCAACATTTTTAAAATAATCATTACTATACTAAAAAATGCCCTTGAATGAACAATGAACCCCTTTAATGAGTTTGAGAGAAGGCCCTGAGCAACCAGTTTAAGGGTTTGATTTGTCTAGGTCCTTTCCATCCTTCCCTACCTGGTTAAATCCAGCACACAGGACATTGTCTGTGTCTCCGATCCAGATCACTCGAGAATCCTTGTTGTTCTGATGGCCTTGAGCGCTCTAGAACACAGAAGGGAAAAAACACTGAGAATTACCAATAAATAGCAGGGTGAAGCGAGGGACAGGAAGACAGTGTGGCTTCATACTTGGAGAACAAGAACTGGGAGGCAGTGTGGCTTAATACTTAAGAGCACAGGGACTGGGAGGCAGTGTGGCTTCATGGAGAGAATGTTGTTTGGAGTGTTTGGAGCTGAGGAACAGAAAGCCTGCATTTACTCACTGCCACCCTGTGAGACTGGCATGCTTTATGAAGTGAAGGTGCCTTTGCTGGAACGCATACGCAAGAAAAAGGCCAGTGTGTTTAGCCTTTGTCCTGGACAGCTTTTACTGAACAAAGCTGTCGAGAGTGCGCTGGGTCGTTAGGGGCTGTACCGAGTTCCTGGGGCAGGCAGCCTCATAACATGGTTGAAGGGTGACCGGAGGCATGCTGCTCAGGCAGGTTTATTGGGCCCTGGTATTAGGAAACATTTTACAAGCAAGAGGTTATACAGGGTGGGTGGGCAGCCCTAGCCCAAACAGCACAGCACAAAAGATATGAATTGGGAATCGGGAGTCGACTTACAGTGGAGGCAGTCAGTGGGCAGATTGCTACCCCACTGCAATCCAGTGCAAGCAGTTGCCGAAAGAAAGACTAGAGGCTGTGTAAGGTAGGCAAAAGGTGAAGAGTTGTACACTGTAAAGGGGGGGGGGGGTCGTTGAAACGGTGTGCTATTCAGATGCAGTAGTGAAACACAATCTAGACCAGACACAGAAAGAGACCAGAGACTGACTGAACTGCAAGCTTGAACTGCAATGCTCTCTATCCCTGCTCTGTGGATAAAAACTGGAGTCTCCAGGGCCTGTCAAGAGCTGTGCCCTCTGTGTGAACCAGGCTGGTGATGGCGGGAGGGGGAAGAGAGAGCCTGAGAGCCGGGCGGAGGATGACAGCGACAGGCTGGAGCCCAGCCCCCTCTGCTCACAGACACATTCCAGCACCGTGTTTATACTGCAGCCTGTCCGCCAGGATCAACACAGCCTGATATTCAATACCCCCGAGCTCCAGCGCTACACAACCAGGAGCTTCACGACAGCTAATGAAAAGCAATGGCGTGTTTTTCCTGGCAACCAAACACAACAGAAGGCAGAGTGGCGCCGAGCCCTCCCTGTCCTGTGTGGGGCTAGCAAGGAGGCCGTGGTGTCGGGGCACAGGGGAACACCTGGAGGGAGGGGCAAATACCCAGACCATGATGGGAATCACTAGGGATATAGTGTAATTACCCAGCATATTCACAGGCCTGAAGAATGGGGGTTATTAAACAGTAAGGGCTGTGTTCAATTTCACAGCACTACGCAAGTTAAATTCTGCAGATTCCTGGTTCAACCGGGCGCATTCCTTCAAATGCTCCCAGGGGCATACTACAGGGACATACTACAGGGGCATACTACAGGGACATACTACAGTGGACATACTACAGTGGACATACTACAGTGGACATACTACAGGGACATACTACAGGGACATACTACAGGGACATACTACAGTGGACATACTACAGTGGACATACTACAGGGACATACTACATACAACTGGATCAGATTAAAATCTGCAGAAAATAACAAGAAGTAATAATATCAACACTCCAGCTTTTTATAGATTTTAAATTAGTTTTAAAACCTTTAGCAACATCTTCCAAGCAACAGCTATCTTTTATGTTTTTAATTTTACCCTGAAAGGATCAAGGAAAAAAAAAAATAGAACAAAAACCTCTGCCTGTGTGTTTGTGTTCAACAGCAGTGCGGAGGGCTGTGGCACGCAGCTGGTGCTGACAGAAGAGTCAGGGTAAGAAAGGGAACAGCTGCTTCAGCCAGAGGACTGAAATCAATACATGAGTCTCAGGGGAGGGGGGCAAGAGAGGGCTACGCCAACGTCACGAGGTGAGGGGGCTACAGTGAGACCAGTTCTCCAAAACAAATGGGTGGGGTCTTGGATGCCTGGCCCAGTGGCCAGGTGATAATGTTTGAGGCCACCGTTCACAGGGAGCACCAGAGTTGTCCAGTCCAGAGCGTGTGGATTTTATTGGGCTCCTGCTGTTTATTAAACTTGTTCTCTTCAATGACCAATTAAAGACCTGTCTGTCTGTCTGGGCATTGAGTCCATGTGGGTTATGGATTCCCAATGCATGAGTCATGATGCCGAACCCTAATTATGCACAGCCTTTTACAGCAAGACCTGTCTTTACGTTGTCCTCTTACCAACCAGTAAACCTCAGATCTATTTATTTTTCCTCCTATATAAAAGTTAATGACAAGCAGATTCAATAAGCAGATCCCTCTCTTCAGCTGCCACGGTAACTCAGTCTCTTTGGAGATCGCTTAATTCAGGTTTGCAACTTCTTACTGTGAATCTTTGTGGACTTGCGGTTTTTCTGAACTGATCTGTAGGATGCAGCATCCAGCGCTGCCAATGCCTTCACTCTCCCCACCTCCCCCTCGCTGATTAAAGCAAGACTTTCTGAGACACCCCGCCCCCCCCAAAAAAATCCAGCTGTAAGCAAACCAGCTGTTTTACTTGCTCTCACTCTCTCTAACTCTCCCTCTCTATCTCTCTCTCTCTTTTAATTAAAAGCATCCCTGCTCAGAACACTCTTAACCCCTCGCATGGTTTCTTTTTTCCCTTAATTTAAAATAAATAAATAAATAATTAAATTATTAATAAATAAATTCACTGCACTGTGCTGCCTTCCTGCCTGATCCCTCTGAGTCCAGCATAGCCCCATTGCCCGCAGTGCCTCTAGTCACAGGTGAGGTGTGCTGACAGTTCTCTGCTCCTGAGTTTAGCCTCTTTACTTCTGGAGTTCTCTGTTGTCTCTAATACTGCACTGCTGGGGATGCACACCATTGCGCAGAAGGTAGGTCTGTGCAGCTCCTGCATTGTTTTTGTTACTGCCTGGTTCTGCAACAATGCTTCACAAGAGCCAGCAAACATTAAACCCGGCTTTAGATTAAAGAGGCGAATCGATCAGGCTGCGGTTGGGCCACACAGCCCCTTAACTCTCCCCTCCAGGCCCACAGAGGAATCAACTCTCAGATTCTCAAGTGATGGACAAAAGTGAATTGAACTTGAGAGGCAGGAGTTACAGCTCCCTGCCTCCCCCCCCCCCCCCCCCCCCCCCCCCACTGTGTTTCTGCGTTAGTCTTTTCAAGCAGATCTAATTTGCATGTGTGTTAATGCTTTACGAATGCGACCCGCTGCGTCTCGTGAAACAAAGATAAGACTGAATGAGCTGAGTACTGCGAAGCAGAGGGCTGTACATTGTGATTTTACAAACACATCGTGGCATAATTCTGAAAACGGAAAGAGCACAGATCCCTGATTCCACACTTGGGAATAGAGGTATGGCCGTCCTAGCGAGGCACGACTATAAATAGAATGCAGTTCGGTTGGTCTTTTTTTTTTAAATATATTCTTGCTTCCCACGGACTCCCTGGGAAATGAAGGACATGCTATGATTTGTGCGTGGAGCTCGGGGGAGGCTTTTCCAGGGGGCTAGGAGTGAGAACTTAACCCCCCCCCCCAGGCCTGAACCTTCTCTACACAAGCAAGCACAACGATGCCTGCCAAGACTAGGACCCCACTCCCACATCACTTAACCCAGTCCTGTCCAGGCTTCCACTCACAGCAGCCACACTGCAGCACCATGGACTGGGGAAGCTGCTGGGAACACTGCTGTGTATGAAGCTATAGCAGCTCACTTAGGAGGCATGCTATAGCTCCTGAGTCACGACTGCACATCTTCTCCACAACATTTACTGAGCCGAATGGCAGCGGAGCTAAATAAATACAGATCTTGTATGCAGCCCCATCGCAGATTACCTCTCTCTGCATTGTTGTCGGGTTGCAGTTATGGGTGTTTTAAACCAGGATGCGATGACTGCAAAAGAAGATACAAAAGTGAATCTGAGCAACTAGACCCCTCCCCCCTCCCCTTGCTTATAATTCCGCAATCTTTTTTTTTTTTCACTTCCTCTACTACTCCTGAGTCAGCGTTCCAAGAACTTTAACTGTGGGTTAAACGTCAAACAATATTACATTTCCAAGAGATACTCTAAGATACACACAGATGAAAGGAGACTTGCTTATGATGTGATCCCTCAGAACTGTTGCTTTTGGACTGTGATCTCAGGATGGGCACTATACACTTTCCTCTGCACCTTCTGAAAATACCAATGCAAAAAGTCTGGGGTGCGCCCGCTCACGCGTGCAGAAACTGAGTAAGCCCTTCTCACCAGTTTTTAATTAGAAACAGGAATACGATTTGAAAATCATGCACAGATCTCCGATTCGCTGGGAGCTAATACTGAAAGAAACTTTTCAACGTTTCGACTAGAAGTCTTTCTCAGTGCTATCAAAGCAACTGAACTCATATGTCATAACAGTCCCATGTTCTATAATAGCGTTGCTATTAGATACAGGTTAAGCAAGCACACCACCTGACGCAGCTGTCAGGATGGGAACTCTGTAGCCTTTGTTATTGGTAACAAAATAAAATCAACAAATACTAAACATAAATCTAAATCTTCAGCTGTTAGGAATACAAAATAAATACCATGCACACATTCTCAAAGCAAGAACCCACCCCCAATCAAAAAACGAATTACCACCAGCGATTACACTTCACAGGAATGTAGTTTGGGGGAGAGAATGTAGTAACGGGGAGAGAGACTCTTTCAAACAGGAATACAGGAGAGAACAGGTGCGAAGTTAGCATGCTAACGGGGAGAGAGAGAGACTCTTTCAAAGCAGGTGTGTGTTTAAGAGAAGTACCTCCAGTAGATGTCGGGGGGCAGTGTGCGGAACCCTGCTTGTGTCTATGCTGTGGATTCATAGTCATGCTGCTCTTGAGGTTATTAAAATAGATGCATGGCATGCAACCAATCTTTTCCTGCAAACCCAAATCTTGTGTGTGAGCAGGTTCCTTTGAAGCACTGTCAGAGAGGCCGGTTCTCCCCGAGTCCCATTCTTGTAATCATTTAAACAGCGGCAATATTCAGCCATGGCACGTTCTGATCCACTGAATATCTTTTTGGCTGCACCCTTTCTTAGTGGAAATGGGGCATGTCAGCGTCTTCTAACAAGTGCCTGCCACTGAAACCCAGCTCCCACTCAGCACTCCACAAAGCTCAGCTCCTTTGAAAGAGGCAATAAAGGCATGCTAGCCGACTGCACAGGAATGGATCAAACTGCTATGCAATGGGAGTCTCACTTCCATCCCTGATCAGAGACACAGGTTCAAACATCCCCACCCGTCAATATTTTTCTTCTTGTGTCCTTTAGACTAGAGACATATTAAGGCAGACTAATCAAGATTGTATAGTGACACAGTTTATTATCTCCTGATCAAACATTATGAGTTTATGGTACGTTTGTTTGTTTAAGGGTTTACTGCATTTATCATCCCTGTGTTTTGTTTTTTACTGGCTGCCAGCAATTCTACAGACTTTGGCACCCTGGAGTATTAGCTCGGGGGAGGGTGTGGAGAGTGGTTGCCCCCAGGTGGTGTCCAGATGGGTTGATTCGCTGGAAACAAACTCTGGGCAGTGCCTCTGCACTAATGAGGCTCAATCTGAAAAGAACATGGGGGCGAGCGCAGGGAAACAGTTACTTCAGGTCAGGTGTGAGGTGCGCTGGCAGAGTCACACAGACCCGTCTCTGAAACGGGGAGCTATGGCAGCAAATTCGTTAAGACACACAAAGGTGCAAGCATTAAACTGGGAGTGCCCTGTTGCTCCCGGGGCTTCCAGCTCCCACAGGAACGAAGCTCAAGTTTATGGTGAAGGAGTAGGCGAGGCGAGCCAGGAGAGGGGTGGGGGGGTTCTGGTTACGCATTGCGATCCGAGTGCGTAACGGAGGTTCTGGACCCAGAGCAGGGAAAGAGCAGGTTCCTTCCAAACATGTGCACAGCAGACACAGCCCTTTCTTTCCCTTGCCAATAACTATTTCATTATTCTTAACACGGATAAACTCCCAGAAGAAAGTTACAACCGACTCAACCTTTACATCACAAGGAGCCACTTTAGGGGTTGGGGGGGGTGTGCTATGGAAAATGGGATTGAAGTAAAACAGAGCAAAAACAAATCTGAATTTGGTTTTTCACCCCATTCCACAGAACAAACAGAAGTAGTGATAGGGTTAGGCAAATCGGACTGCTAATGACTGCTTGTTTAGCAGCTATTCCTGTAATAACCCCTTCGCAGCAAGCATCTTCAACCAGCTCTCAAACAATGAGACAGGAAGCTGCCTTCTGCCTAGACTTGAATCACAAGCGCCGGGCTTGAGTGCACCTCATACAGAAGCTCCCAAGATGTTTCAGGCACAGCTACTTCATCTTAAAGGCCTCCACTCTTCCCGAGGGGGTCTGCGATTTCCCATGGAGACGCCACGGCGCTTTTATTCACAGCCGGCTTGGACAGTCTTGTTTACACTGAGATTCGGGGGCTACTGCTGATTTACATCAACTAATTAAATCTGGACAAGTGTTTCAACAAGCAGAAGGCAAGTCATCCGACTCAGCCTGGGGTTCCGCTTTGCAGCTCATATACAGCAGAGTGCCGGTCAAGTCAAACTACCCAAGGTGCTGAATACAGCAGCTTTAAAAAAGGCACAGACACAGCATCTGGGTGTCTATTTGTCTGCAAGATACTGAAATCGTACCATTTATCCTGGGTTTAAACGGTGCCTGATCTCATCGAGAGCGGTTCCTCGAGCGGTCACAGCAATTCAGTCTACAAAGCAAAACTTTCCCCTTTGCTGTGTTTTAATAAAAATATCCACAACCTTATAAATGTGTTGCAAGTTATTACATTGAAACGAAACAGAAGAAGGAGGCATTTTAAAATGAAACGAATCTGTTGCTAATTAACGCTAATTGTTTAAGCTGTGGCCAGAAAGTCAGCAGTAACAAAGTGGGAAACAGAGTTTTAAAACGACCCCCCCCCCCCCCCCCAGCAGGATTAAAGGTGTAGGTCTAATTTCTGCTCACATGAACCTGTGAGAAGAAAGGAAAGGAAACTGAGCTGCAGCCTGCTTGACTGACGTCAGCAATCCTGAAATAAATGAGCCAAAGTAAATGACGAGACTCGAAACGTGATCTGTCAGCCTCTCCACACCTCACTGGAACAGAGCAGGCCTTCTCAAACAGACCCCACCAAGAGAAATAAACAGAAAAAAAGAGGGGCCCAACAGCTTTAAAATCAGCGCACCTGCTCCGTGCCCCCCCACCCCCCCCACCAAAGAAAAAAAAAAAAATTTCAAATCCTCTCATTTCACAAAAATCATGAATTTGGCCAAGACTAGACATATTCCCTTTCCTGCCTGCCTCTTTGCCAAAATCAACACACAGCTCCTTCTCTCGAAGTAGCGGTGTCCTGAAACTGTGACAGGTATTTTGAGCTCTGTAATTTAAAACACTCCCACACACGCACCACAAAGAGATAGATGCTCGTTCGACATAAAATAACACTTGTGTGATCTCACCTTTTCCGGCTATACATCTCAACCAGCAGGCTGAAGGCCCATGAGCATTAATCCCCCTACCTCACCCCCCACTCTACAAGAACTGAGCCAGGAGCACAGCTGAGCCAGGAGCAGAGCAAGAAGGCTCAAACTAGATCATTGGAGCAGGCAGCCTCCTCTCTGTGCAGAATTCAGAACTTCCAGCACAGTCCTGTAACCCTAGATACATAAAAGTAAAAGAAATTAGTGAAGGATGAGGCCGAGAGGGTTTTGAAGATACACAGGACAGTGGCGATGCGCAATGACTGTAACGGTCTCAGCTGTTCGTATGAAATCGATCTTCTTTTAAAACCTTGATCCCCTGCTTTGAGTCAGCATGAGGCTCGGATATGTTTATCCTGATCACATGATTGAACTGCAATTTATCCTGATAAGCACCAAATCACCAAACAAACAATAGCTACTGGAAACGTGGTATAAATAATCACAGGCAGCTTCCACAGTTCAGTTTTCAGGAAGCTTTCCAGAGAGAGCCGCTGTAATTCCGATCCCAGTTAGGGTTAGTCAAGCAGGTTTCAAGGGAGCTGAACTCAGGAGGTTCATAAAGACCAAGGATTGGTACAGCTTTTAAAAGTGCAGTGTCAAAGACTTTCGCTGGCAGACGAGAATCTCATTTGGGTTAAAACATAATTTGGTTTGTAACCTCTTAATACTTAGCAAGTGAGCTAACATGCCAACAGCCTGGCCTAAATAACTCCAGAGGTCCTGCCAGAGGAGCGTTAACCCCCGAGAGGCTGCCCCCCCCCCAAGATGCACCCACCCCAGCTATCATTTCTAGCACACAAGTGTTTGAATGATAAATTGCCTCAATATGAAAATTCACAGTTTTCTAAATCTGGTTGTGCTTATGAATTAAGATCTATTGACTCAGACAACCACAGGCTTCCAAAAGAAGACGTGATGCCAAGACCCTTGCTTATAGAACTCTGCTCCACATTATTGGAATCTGCTGCCAGCACAACTGGAAGCAATGCCTTGCTCTGGGACAGTCTAAACACTGGTTATCAGGTTTCCTGAAAGCACAGTGAGATGTGTACAATGCACACCCTTGCCCTATGTATTGCATGAAAAAGCTTGGCAAGTGAAGGATTGTACAGAAAGGCGTGTGAGATTCTTTCTCGAGAGGCAAACCTGTTAACCTTACACTGAGGCACTAAATGACATCCTCATTAAAGCACAGGGCTTCCAAAACAACCCGGCTGGCAGAAGTCCCGTTGGATACATGTTGTTTATTGTACAGCCTAACACGGGAATCAAGGAGGTTGGATTAGCCAAATAAACAAACAAGGTTATAAAAAGAGGGAAGGTTGACCTTCCAGCCAGCTCCATCCACGTCAGACCCTGAGCACGGAGCGCTCCTGCAGTCTCACAGCCCTGTTCTCAGGGTCCTTCCCAAAGAGGCGCCTCAACTCTCCTTTGGGAACATGACCCCCTCCTTGTGCCCGGGAACTGGGAAAGCACGCTGGCAATGCCCCCCATACCTAGTGACGGAAGCCACAGCGCCGATTTCCAGATGCCTCCCCTGCAGTGCTGGAAGTAAGACTCCTATTGCATAGCAGTACCATCCATTCCAGGTTTTAATATGCGCTTGATTATTAAACTTCCATCTGCGTGATGATACAGAACGCGCTGAGGAGAGAGGCTCCTTACCTGCACAGGTGTCAGCTGAGCCCTGGGGTCGAAGATCCGCAGCTTCTTGTCCTAAAAGGAAATAAGAGTCAATTAACAAAGAGCGCCTCTTTGCAGGTTTTTCCATCAAAGGATTTCATGCAAACATTCACCTGGTTTGTCTGGACCAATTGACAAACATCTTGATTTATAATAATATACAGATTGGACTGATTTCACGGCCTCCATAGCTATGATACTCAGATCTGCCTTTGCTGGCAATCCGTAACACATTTCTTTGGGACAAGTTCGCAAATAATTTATTCCCAAAAAAAGGGGGTATCAATTCCAAAAACAGGGTTAATTTCCAGAAAGGGGCTATCGATTCTAGAAACAGGGCTACCGGTTCCAGAAACGGGGCTCTCGAAACTACATTTTACTCCACATGTTATTTTTTATGCTGTAACCGCAGTCTACCTCAGTGCTGTCTATTGCGTCTGGTGTGGCCAGATGTACAGCTCTACTGGTACCTTCCTCTGGTACAAACCCACGAAATGTTCCTCTTTCAGCCAGCACGTAAAGCACTAAACTCCCCTTTCACAGATGAGAACACAATGTGAGCATGATATATACCACAGTGCAATCTGAAGACACAGAGAGCCTTTTCAAGGACGAGCCGAATGAGGAACCAGGCCCCAGTGCAGAGCACCTCCACGCCCCCACGCATTTGGGGGGAGCCCCCCTGGGCTCTGGGGCACTCTAGCCTGCCCTCTTCCTGACCTCCGCAGCACTTGGCTTCAATGAGCTTGTGTGACGGGGTACACCCTGCCCCTCTGCGTATTTTGTGTTCTGTTGTAGATGTATGTGTTGACTGATTCCCTACCAAAGCAGTTCACATGCAGACTGTGCCTGGCTCGATCAAGCGATCAAGCCAGGCACAGCTGCTTGATAAGAGGGGCACGGATCGCTCACTCTGGGTTAGTGTGTTCAGAGGTGGAACGAGAGATACAGAAACTAATATAAAAAACAATTGCTACCCGCGCTGGTTTTACACGTGCACAATACTAGTTTGCTTTGTGTCTGTTTTGTCTATTTATTTTGGCCACTGTGCCGTCTTATTTGTTTGTTGAAGTGCTTTGCGTTTGTTTAAATCTTTGTTTTATAATAAACCGCGCTTCATCACTCACCCTACTGTGCCCTGGTCTGACGTCACCACGGTGACAGCTTGGCAGGCGCCCGGTCCCATTAGATATGAGTATAGCAGGAATGAGCCTTTGCCTACTCACTTCTCTCGCGGAGGAGAAGCCTGGGCTCCATCCAAGCTCCCTGATCAGATTAATCTGCCCAGTCTCCCAGGTTCTCAATCCAGGGGTCCTGTCCCTCCTGTGCCCTTGTGTCTGGTTCTCCTGCCCTGCACTGTGACTAGCATCTGAGTGAATCAAACTCTGCAACTGGTTCCTGCCATTACCACTGGCACCGAAATATTAATTAGCACCAAAGAAATCCGATTTCTGGAAAAGCTATTGCTGAGAGCATAATGGGTTCTGCTGTAGTCAAGGTTTAAAAAAACAAAAACCATATTATTCCATATTCTGTAAATCATAACAACATCTAAATATATCCTAGAGCATTCTTACTTAATACATAGTTGTGATCTTTAAGGAAAACCCTAGGAAACCAGCTGTGTACTGATTTACACGCTAGCCGAAGCGTTTGTCAACTTGACAAGTTTTTAATAAGTTTGACCTTTTACACGGCTGTGCCGCATACAGCATTAAAGCCGTCACAAACAGAGGCCCAGCTGTTTAATAAAGGTATGGACCCCTAAAGACCCCTTTAAACAGCCCTTCCCATAGAAACTCACTGCAATGCCTTTGTTCAGCCATCGCTCTCAGGCTCTGTTTACAGTAACTCAGGAGTCACTGCTGTTTTTATTAACTCGCTTGGATCCGCATGCTTCAGTTCCACGGTTACCCAGGCAACCCTGTCCATTCACTATGAGTGACAGGTGCCTTATTACTACTGAGCAAGGATTGGAGTGTTATTGGATGAGCTGGAACTTCCCTGCACTGTATGATGACCCCACTATATACTGTCACCGCTATCATCAATCTGCTACTTGTATGCGTTTCAGATCAGTTTTGGAATGCTAGCTACAGAAAGCAATAAGCTTTAACTTTTAACCTTTATGTGCGTTGCAGGGCTTAGAAACGAGACTCCTATTGCGTAGCAGTTTCACCCATTCCAGGTTTTACTAGCAGCTTGATCAGCCCCAGTGAGCTGGAGTGTCTTGTTAAACTCATCCTGCTATGCAGTGGGAGTCGTATTTCCATCCCTGTGATGTTCTGTATTGTATATATTTTTATTTGACATTAAAGGGGATTGCGATGGCTAGAGAGCTTGTAGCTATGAAAGACGTTCCTCTGTGATTGAACGAGACTGCTTTGTGTTTTGTACATTACTGGAACGAGCAGCCCTTTGATCGCTGACATATCCCAGGCGCTGTTTGACTTCTGTAATACTGTTCTTTTAAATCGCAAGATCCGGAGGATTAACTCTACGTCTGGGTTGTAAACGCACAAGCTTTTATGCTATCTCGTTTGTATTACTTTGTAACTTGTTTTTCCCCCTCAGTAAATATCCTAGGTATTATCTGAATTCTGCACCCATGTGTTTGTTTTAAAAGAAAACTGCTGCACCTCATAATACAGCAGAATAAAGAAAGGATAAGAGTTGTTGCTAATCAAGAAGTGCCAGAGGCATCAGAAAATAGACTGATTTATATATAAATGATCCGGGGGTTTCGGAAAATAACTTGAATCCCCTCCAACAGTAGAGAGGCGGAGGGGGTGAACAGGAGTACAGCTTTATTTTAAAAAGCCAAAAAACAGAAAAGAGAGAGAGAGAGAGAGAGAGAGAGTTAAAAAGCGGTTCAAGATAATCGTGATAATCAGTTTGCCTGTTAAACTTCATTATCAGCCAGCCCTCCTGCCGGTCCTCTCTGCCTCTGCCCCGAGGCTGCACTGCTCTCACACTTGCTCCTTTGTTAGTCAGGCTCTGCGTTTCAGTTTTAGGTGAGCCCTTTCGGTTCAAGTTTTCCTTGGCAATCAGATCGTCACATGTTCCGTATTATGTGGATTTAAGGAATGTGAAAACGATCTCAATTGCATGCATATGTCGGAGTGTTTATTTGCTTTAATAAGCCAGATCTGGAGATTGAAAGCTATTAAAATTAAATTAGACAAAACTGGAAAAAACTCCCTCGCTCTCTCTCGTCACCCTGTTCTTTCATCAGGGCTGGAGGTGTGTAGGGGCCTGAGCTCAATACTGCAGCAAACAGTTTAACCCAAACTAGCATCACCCTGTAGAGCAGCATTCAGGCAGCAAGCATGACATCTCTGTACCTGTAACCCTTCAGAGGAGTCTGCCAAAGTAAATGCTTTCCCCACCCTGTTTTACTGCACATTTGCTCTAGGATTATACTTTCACTGTGCTTTACTACACATTTACCATAGTATACTGCAGTAAACGTTTAGAAAGGATGTGTAGCCTTTTAGCAACATTTTGTTATTGTTTTATTTTAAAAATACATTTTTGCAAGAACTTATAAAACCTGGCTAAAAAACTTAAAAACTGGAACCTATAAATTTTTTTACATTACACATCGAAATGCATTTGACAGTACCTCAAACAGCATAAACAGAAAAATGTGGTATTCTTCCACAGAAAGTGTACTAAACAGACAACAGACAGTCCCGGATCATATGGTGGTCATAGATCGCCATCTCCTGGTCACACACAAATATTACAACACGACTTTCAAACTAGAGTTTAATTACCTGGATACAGAAAATGACTTAGAATTTGAAGTTGTTTATGTTTATTAACTACCGAAGTTCCAGCGCAGGTTTATTATCATACATCTTATAACTGGAAATAAGAAGACTCCTGCAGCGCAGATCTGAATGCAAGATTCCTTCTAATATTATCACATGCCTGAATAAGGCCAACGCAGGACTTACCTTGCAGGACGTGGCGAGGAGGGAGCCGTCCTGTTTCCAGCAGAGGCTCTGAATCTGGTCTCCGTGATCCTCCAGGGCTGAGATAAAGTAAAGAGAGGAATGAGAGAGGATCTGATGAATATTGATACACTCACTCAGCATGGCTGAGGGGTTAACAGTTCTCCACGACACAGGAAGAAACAGCAGACCCCGCACCTACAGTATCTCAGCACTGAAGACATTGAGAAAGTTCAAATGTTTCTCGTTGATTTATGAAGTTTATTTGGGTGTTTCTAGGTTGACTCTTGCTGCACATTCAGAAAGCGTGTTGGTGATGTTTTTCACGTTCTTGTATGGCTCGAGTGTTCGGTATGGTTAAGCAGCTTCCAGTACCTGCGAGTTGACTCTGCCGAGCCACGTCCCAGACAGTGGCAGTCCCGCCTGCGCTGGCGGCCAGCACTCCGTCGGTGGTGGGGTGGAAGAGAATGTTCTCGACTCGCCCCCTCCCGGGGCTCAGGGTCACCCCAGGGGAGGAGGGCACGGTCTGGCCAGGCTCCAGCAGCCGCCACACCTTCACCTGAACGCAACAGAGGGGACCAACGTTATTCTCTGCGAGACGCGCCTGTTACTGTAATGCAGTTCAATTCAAGCAACTGGCAGGAAACACCACAGGGATGAAAATTAGGCTCCCGTTGCACAGCAGTTTGAATAATTCCTGGTTTTACTAGGAGCTTGTTAGCTAGACACTGGGGCTAATCAAGCTCCTAGTAAAACCTGAATGGGTTTCAGGTTTCCATCCCTGAATCAGGAAAGGCAGTTATTCTTGGTTTTGCAAAGCTCATCAGCTGGGACAGTTCAGTCCCTCACTTAGCGAAGCGCGGATGCTGATCAAGCTCGACTCACAGTTTCATCAGCAGAGCATGTAGCCAGCAGGAAGTCATCGAACGGAGAAAAGTCAAAATCTGTCACCAGGTCTAAAGAAAACAATGAGAAATGAATGAATACAATTCTGATACAAGTCACTGCAAATGAGCGTCTTGACCACAATTTCAGAATGGAATAACCAGATGAACATGGTTTACATGGAGGACTGTTGCTTCTTTTTTTTTGCAGGAGGGCTCTATTAGAGGGCTGGGGAAACTTTGCTTTTAGGAATCCACATAACATAAGGTGAGCAAGTGATGCTTGTAATAAATCCAAAGATATTCATATCATTAGCATGAAGATACAATGAAGTGAATTACACCGTGCACTCAGCCGGCACACTGAACAAGGCATTCTCCCCCAAAGACTGTTCCTAATCTCCCCAGAGAGGAGATTCTCCACCTCCTGCCTCTCCTCCTCCTACCTGCGTGACAGTGCAGCTGAGACACAGAGCGCTTCTCTTCATTCCCACTGTCCAGAGACACCAGACCCAGCACTCCGCCACCTGCAACAACATGACAGCACACTGTTCACAGCGGAGCAGCACTGGGACATAGAGGCAGCCTTCCCAGCACAGGGACTGAGGACCAAGATAGAGGAATCCTTCCCAGCACAGGGACTGGGACCAAGATAGAGGAAGCCTTCCCAGCACAGGGACTGGGACCAAGATAGAGGCAGCCTTCCCAGCACAGGGACTGAGGACCAAGATAGAGAAATCCTTCCCAGCACAGGGACTGGGACCAAGATAGAGGAAGCCTTCCCAGCACAGGGACTGAGGACCAAGATAGAGGAATCCTTCCCAGCACAGGGACTGAGGACTGGGGGCTTTCTTCTTAAAGTTTCTTATATATATATATTTTTTTCATCATTTCATTCTCAGGTCATATGCAATATTAACAGCTAGGTTTGAGCCAGCTTCAGAGTAAAAACAGTTATCCTTTATTGTTTAAATAAACCAACATGGACCCCTGACCAGATCTTAAAGCACTGAATCAATTCACTAGACCTGTGAATCTGTAAGGCCATTGAGCCATGAAAAGGGGTGCTGGCTGTGCTTACCGCCCTGCTCCGTGTTGAAGGCGATCAGGCTGCAGCTGGATTTGATGTGGTTCCCACAGGAGGCAGCCGAGCCAGCCCGCACATTGCTGATCCACTCCTGGGGAGAGAAGCAGAGCTGTGAGCATGGGGGACTGGGGCATCATGCGAGCAAACATCACAGTTTATTTGATGCCACGTGAACATATACTAGGTGTTACACTCTTATGGGTTTTGCCAAGGCCAAAAGCCACGAGATTGCTTAACCCAGGATTTGCTAAATTCAGGGAATTCTGCACAGACACCTAAACTAATCCTGAGGCTCCTTGCACACCACTAACCTGTGCAGACAGGCATGGAACTGTGCAGCAGAAGAAACCATTTACACAGAGACCCATCTGCAATGTTGTTAGGCGCACTTCATGTCTAGAAAGTGCACAGTCACACATCACCAACAGGCTGCATCTGTGAACTGTGCTTTCAGTAACAATCTGGACTTGTCTTTGTGAATGCAGTTACTATGCAATACCTGCAGCCTTCTCCTACCTGTCACCCAGGTCTTCAGACACCACAGGCAGTACAGGGTTTCAATCAGGTGCTAAATAATGCCAGTATCCGTTCACGTTGCTTTCTGAAGACGGAACGCACAGCCCTGAAGGGTTCAGATTCTCCAGCCTGTGCGTATGAGGACTGTGCATGCCTCAGTCTATCACCGAAACCCCAGGGTCTGGAGTCAGTCAGGACGCCTACTCACAAGATTTCCCATAATTCATAGGAGACCCTTTTTATCCCTCAGGGACGTGTCCGGGCAAGTCCTCGGAGGGAGAGGGAAGCGCAGGCTTGAGAGCTTAGCGGACCTGCTAAATATTTTTGAATGGACGAGTCACAACACACACACTTGCAAGACGAACGGTCTGATTTGCCAAGCTTTTGCTACACTGCTTGCATGACTTTAAAAAAAAAAAAAAAAAAAATTAAAAAAAAAAAAAAAAAAAAAAAAAAACACTAAACCTGTAAAAACAGACACTGTAGTGGGTCCCAGTTAATAGTTTTTGAAAAATGTGGTGTAAACATTGCACAGGAACAAACTCTTACTACAAACACAGGGTTAAACTTGGAAAGGTCCACTCGAACAGCGGCAGAGCAATCAAGTGCAAGTAACAGCACACACTCCTCAGCACGCACTGCCCTGTGCCATGCCACAGTCAGCTGGTACAGTAAATGCCTGGTGTTAAGAGGTAAGGGGTACATTGCAAGTTGCAGGGACTTACCACAAAAGTTAATCTTAAGAAATGATTAATAATAACAGAAAGGAACACATGCAAAAAAAAACACTAAGTTAACCGAAGGGACAAAGTCCTCCTGTGAATGGAGGTGAACAGCATAGGCAGGTTTACTGTAGGAAGTTCCCAGCCTGCACCATCTGCAGCATGCAACGGGTCTCTCTTCAGGAAAGGCTTGCAGAAACAGGCAGTGAGGCGCGATCTCCGAGTCGTGTTTTCAATCAACAGCACAGGAGGAACTTCAGTCTAACTGACACTGCTTCACACACAGCTCAGCACACAGGGGCACTGCAGCGCTCTGGGGCTCAGCGTGTCTGTGGGGGTATTCAACCTCATACAAAACAGTACAGAGCCAATATGAATGGAATGGCTATATCCCTGCTCTTTATGAGTTTCAGCCTGGAATCAAACCATAACGTGTGCGATCCAGACTCAAGTAAATATGAGTCTGAATGCAACTCCTAAACTGCACAGGGCAGCACTCTGACAAAATAAAGGGCTGATTCATTTCAACCCACAGACCCGCAGAGCACAGAAACACAGCTAATCTGACACAAGGCAGCGACTCTGCAGAGAGTCAAGGAGTCAACCGGGCTGCAATAATAACAGGCCCTTGTAAACCAGTCTATGAAAATACATTTCCAAATACTCCGTGCCTCTGTGACTTGTGTGAATTGCGCCAACGCGGCAGTCAAAGCACATCCTCTTCCTGGCAGCGAGCTGAAACCGACCGCAAACCAACTGCACCCACCTATGCAAACCCTGCTTTTAACACAATAATACATCGGCACTTTCTTTAACATTAACGCGCCTCTCGTCTGTGATTGCCGGTGACATTAGTACTAATGAAACTGCTGCTAGAAAGCCACAAAGGAGTGGTTTATAAAAGAGTACAAACAAATGTTTGCTAGATCAGGTTAGTGGTTACAGCTGGATAACTCAACTTCAGGGATGGAAAGAAGGCTTCCATTGCGTAGCAGTTTTGATCCATTCCTGAGCTTATTACAAAGACACACCTGCGCTTGTTACACTATGGCTAGTCAAGTTTGTATTAAAAGCTGGAGTGGACGAAACTGCTATGCAATAGGAGTCCTATTCCCATCCCTGAGCTTGCCTGGTTCCCAGTGCATGCTTTTCAGACCTCACTACCTTGCATGCTGTGGACCGGTATGATCAGATCCTTCAGAAACGCACTGGTTCTAATCGGTTTCAGCTGAGCACTTTAGAGAACTGAAACTTCCCCTGGAGACTGTGGCTTTTTACAGGAAATGACACTGAAGATAAACAGCGGGTTGAAATGTACAGCAATGTGTAAAGCTGTTCTAGCAAATGAGAAGACAGGCACAGAATTATGAGAGAGTACAGTTCAAGAATGGACAAAGATCACAGGGAAGGCCACGCTTGAGATACAAGGACACCCTTACACAAAATCTTAAGGCCTGTCACATGGATGCCAAGAGCTGGGCGGATATGACCCAGGACAGGGGCAGCTGGAGGCAGCATTGCCACTTAGCCACCCGAAATCTTGAAATGAAACGAGAAACACAAGGGCGGAAAAGAGTGAGCAGAGAAAAGCCATTTCAGTAATCCCATCACCTGTGGTCCCAGGTGCAGATCAAGGATTGGCCTTATTTCTCATGAACGAACACACAAAAAAATGTAGTCACTAAGCGTTGCTGACAAAACTCATACATCGTCATCGACGGGAGACACCATCAACGATTAACATCAGTGTTACTGCGTACCAGCGCACACACTTTCGCATCATAGTACCATATTAACAGTATTAATGCATGTGCTTGTTGATTTATTTAGTGTAGCATTCTACCATGCAATCTGCAGTACAGCAGCTCGGATCTCTGTACGCAACGCATAAAGCACAGATATACAGACACACTGCACCGCAGAATGAATCAGGAAGTCGCAATGCATACAGCTCAAACTCCAGCTCCCCCCTCCATCCCATTCCTGTGAATTTCCCCAGCGCCCCCCATACTCACATCTTTCTTGGGGATCTTCGGGGTGGTGTTTTTGAACTTGGATGCTCTGAAGCGGTTCATCGTGTGTTCCCCACGGGTGTCTGTGTAATCTCTGCGGTTGCTAGCGGCGGATACGGGCTCTCAGTCTCAGTCACTCGCACTGACACACCGCCTCGCTCGATTCGATCGGCGATCAGCGGGCTGGAGCGATCGAGTGTCTGGGCTCTGAAGTTGACTCTGGTGTTACACTGTTTTTAATTGCTTTTAAAATGCAGCGCTTGGGTTTTGACGATACCACAATATAAAGACTCGCCCTATAAAGAGGGCCACTGTATTATTATTATTATTATTATTATTATATTATTATTATTATTATTATTATTATTATTATTGTATAGGGGGTCGTACACAATGTAGACGTTACCATGTTTGAGTACTATAGAATTTGCCCAAAAGTATATTTAAATTCACAAAATAAGACTCTGTAACTGCCATTCAAGTTACACAACATTATTGCACACCCACCCCAACCAATCTGGCAGACCCCCAACACGTGATGCGGTAGAACGCTCTGTAGCGCTTCAACGCTCCAGTCGCGCCTGCGCACTTCTCCGTTCCGCTGTCAGTCCGAGTGTAATGATGGCGTCCTCTGCAGCTTGCTGTTCTGCACGCTGGATCTCCATAGCTGTCTCGACCGGGCAGCGCCGGGCTTGTTGCCAGCTTGCCTCCGCAACGAGAATACCTCGCTCCGTCCACAGCCAGGGCTCACCCGCGGGTGCGCTGCAGTACCGGTGCGGGGCGACAGGAGTCGGGACTGGCTTGACATTGAGAGGGCTGACAGGTGAGTGTGGATGCCGGGTGGAGAGAAATTGCAGTCCCGAGGCCTGAGCTCTGTGTGGGGCGCTTAGACACGTGGAAAACACCCTTTAACTGTGAACCTCTGCTCGGTACAGAGTTGCTTTCTTATAAAAGCGCTCCAGTAAAAAAAATATTAAGTAATACGGAGAGATGGGCATCACATTTGAGCCCCATTAGTTGTTGTCCACACGTTACGTTAACGTGCGGTGCATTGTAGATTTCCTGCATATTGATTTTTTTTTTTTCACCCCAATGGGACTTGTTAGATCTCTCTCTCTGAATGATTGAACGCGGACAGCAGTAACTTTGTTCTGGACGACCTGGCTCTCCCTCGCTTCCATTCTGTGACCTTGAATAGCAGCGGACCATACTTGTTTCGATACATAGTCTTCTTGCTCAAGTTCCTGTTAAAGCTAATATAACTAGTGGTTCACTAGTGGACACAGATACAGCCGCCCCCATGTGCCAGTCCATGGGTTGCTGTCATGTCACAGCTGCGTACAGTATGGCTAGGGGCTGGATCTGTCGTGGGAAATACTTGATAGGTGGAAGGTTAACTACAATTTCCACTGTATTTAATGTATTGTGCATTGTTAATATCTATTATGCATTTCTCTGTATTTGATTTTGTATATGGATTTTCTTGTTAAGCGCTTTGTGATGATGGTCCACTAGAAAGGTGCTATATAAGAGAAAGGTGGATTGATTAAGGATTGCCAGTTCAGCAGTGTTTGCCGTTGACATTAGCGTTGTTATTTTGTTTGCGAATTCAGTGGCTGATGAAACTGCTCAGCCAATAGCTGCCTGTGGAATTGTGTACTACAGGTTCTTCTGCCTGCCTGCACTCACAGGCAGCAGCCCTGCTTCCCAGACAGTAGAGTAAGCTTCCCAGTGTCCCTTTAAACCTGCTTGCCACTTTGACATTCTGGAAGCCAAACTGTTACACACATGACTTTGGGAAACCTGCAGTAGGTGGATATATTGCATTTTGTTGGCTGACCTGAATCGTGCTGTTATTAAGCTGACAAGGTGAGACCTGACTGATTGAAATCTCTCTCTCTCTCGCTCTCACTACTCTTACAGGACTGGGTGCCCCCAGTGCAATCTGTGCTGCTTCCTTCCACACCAGTGCCTCTCATCCCAACAAGCAGGACTTCTACCAAGTGCTGGGGGTGCCGCGCTCCTCCACTCAGAAAGAGATCAAGAAGGCTTATTACCAGGTAGGAGGATAACGCTCTGAGCAACAGGCTGGCTTTCTCTGTTACGAGCTCCAGGCTGTATTCTAGTCATGGGCTCCAGGCATTAGCCCACGCTGCCTCTAGCCCCTCAGCATTGGGGCACTCTGCTTTCCCAAGTCCCTGGCTATAGTCCCACACACAGCCTCCTGGATGAGTGGAAGTCCCTTTGATCTCTGACACTGTCTTTGTGCTTCTCTTCTCTATAGCTTGCTAAGAAGTACCATCCAGACACAAATAAGGATGACCCTCAGGCCAAAGAGAAGTTTGCCCAGCTGGCTGAAGCATACGAGGTAACTGTGCAATTGTGCTGCACATAGTACTGTATTAATCCAGTATAGTGTGTTTGGCATAGTACTGTATTCAATGTTGTATGTTCAATGTTTTCTCTGCATAACTTTGTGCATTATGGCCCATTGACTTCTATAATCAAAGCACCATTAAAGCAGATTAGCTGACTCTCAAGCAGATGATTGAAGAGGTTCTAACACTGCGCCCGCCCTCCTGCAGGTGCTGAGTGACGAGGTGAAGAGAAAGCAGTATGACACCTACGGGTCCGCTGGGTTTGACCCAGGCCGGGCCGGTGCCGGCAGCCAGCAGTACTGGCGCGGGGGGGCCAGCGTCGACCCAGAGGAGCTCTTCCGCAAGATCTTCGGGGAGTTCTCTGGCTCGCAATTCGGGAATATGAACTCCATGTTCGACCAGCCACAGGAGGTGAGGCCCTGGGACCATGTCATTGCTGATTTTAAAGGGTACTCTCGTGTCATGCACATTTATGTAATGTTATAGTTCTCAATTGTTATATGTATAGATGTCCTATTCAGTATTGTTGTTTTAGGTTATTATTATTACTGTTCAAGCAAAAGTTGCATCTGAAAAGACCCCTGAAGGCTGATTGTGTGTGAGAGGGGTGGATCTCTTAAATGGCTGTGGCTTGAACTATGCTGCGTACATTGCAATACAGCGGTTGCAATGTTTTGTCCTGCATTAATATTGAGGTTGTTTTATGAAGGAGGTTTACAGTATGCTAGCATGCCTCTGGCTGTGCGCTGTCACAATGCTGCTCAATAGTGTGGTTTCTTTTCCACAGTACATCATGGAGCTGACTTTCACCCAGGCGGCCAAGGGGGTAAATAAAGAGATTGCGGTGAACATTGAAGATTCCTGCCAGCGCTGCGACGGCAAGGGGCATGAGCCGGGTACCAAGGTGCAGCACTGCCACTACTGCAGCGGCACGGGCATGGTGAGTCCACCGGGCACCAGCAAGCCATTGCACTCATCCACAACCTCAAAACGCTCTGAATTACAATTCCTGAATTTATTATTTGTATTACTAAATTCCTCACTACCAAGTGTTTGATAGTCTCAATAGGATGACAGAGTTTATAAAATGTGTGGGCTTTAACCCTCTCTACCCCCTTTGCCCCTTGCAGGAAACGATAAACACCGGCCCCTTCGTGATGCGCTCCACCTGTCGACGTTGCGGTGGGCGTGGCTCGGTCATGGTCACACCCTGCATATCGTGCCGTGGGTCGGGCCAGACCAAACAGAGGCGGACAGTGGTAGTGCCGGTCCCTGCAGGTGAGGGCTCTGCACTGCCTGAGCTGGAGTAGTTAACACCTGGGGTATTTCTAGTGCTCTGGGTGTGGGGATCAGCCCTGGCCATGGCATGTCTGTAACACAGGCTTGTGTGTTTCAGGGGTGGAGGATGGGCAGACGGTCAGGATGCCTGTGGGGAAGAAGGAGATCTTTATCTCGTTTCGGGTGAGTAGAGGCTGGAAGACAGCGTCTGATCCAGCTTGAGCAGTTCATTGATTTTTCTCACCTGGCAGAACCAAAGCATCATGCCTTTCAATGGAACACACGCCTTAAAAGATCCACCCAAGTCATTCGCGTCTGAATCGTAGCGTTTCCGCCAGGCTTTTCCATTTCCCATTTCTTATTTTCTTTTTCTTTTAAACATGTTTCTGCCAATCTGTCATTTTACACACAGCGAAGCCACCAGACCTATATTGCAGGAGGACAGAGCAGATCTGAGTGTGTCCACTGCAGACCTGCAGGCGTTCTATCAGCCACAGGGGGCGCTGGTGTGCAGTGAACTGTGGATTCCCCTGCCGACCTAAGCCCAGCTCAGCCAATTGTGCGCCACCCCCTAGGAACCCCCGTTCACGGTCGGCAGGAGCGTGGATTGGAACCTGCGGTCTCCAGGCTATAGGGCGCATCCTGCACTCCACGCAGAGCGCCTTTACTGGATACGCCACTCGGGAGCCCCTTTCCAGTTCCCTTTTCAAAACAATCATTTAAAACATTTCCAAGAATTTGGGAAACTGTGGACGTTGCAGGACCTGGAATGGCTCAAACTGTCAGTGATTTCCCCTGCCTGGATTGTGCACCACAGCATTCAGTGAGTCTGCCGTGAGTAACACTGTGTCATGCTCTCTCTCTATCCTGCAGGTTCAGAGGAGCCCGGTGTTCAGGAGAGAAGGGGCGGACATTCACTCGGACCTCTTCATCTCCATAGCGCAGGCGATCCTGGGGGGTACGGCCCGGACACAGGGCCTGTACGAGACTGTCAACATCATGGTGGGTACCTGCGGCACCACACACACCTCCTGATAGGGCATTCCATGACAATGTGAGCTCAGATGTATTATCCTCTATGGAGCTGCTGGCAAGCCCTCGATCTGCAGATGCTTGTTGATCAGTTCTGTGAATTTGGAGGACCTCATCATCATCATCATCATCATCATCATCATGTAGGTCAGATACTGATGTTTCTCATGAATGGTATTGATGACTTATCAGTGTAGCATAGATAAGGTTTTGCTTCTCATTGACATAAATTGGTACTTCTCTTTAAAAGAAAGTCCATCTATTGTAGTCGTGTGTGTGTG